>NC_050464.1:15727637-15861438 GCF_903995425.1 Onychomys torridus | reverse complement strand
GGTTTGTGTGGTTGGTGTCTAAGCTACCATGTGACTCTCTGCTCACCTCCTACCAGAACCTGATCAAGAAGTGAACAAGTTAGAAGTGTATCCCTGGCACCTCTGGAAAAAAACAAAAAAAACTGGCTAATGACCTCATAGCCATTCTGAGAAAAGGCAGCTCAGCCAGGTCGCATCATTGCAGCAATGCTCTCATCCAAGCGGCCGCCTGAAACAAGAAGTCAAACCATCTCGCGCCCAGCTACCTTCACTCCTAAAGCAACCCCCACCTACCCCCATGCAATGAACTCAACCGTAAATGCCTCTGGATGCAACACTTCTTGAAGCAGTAAGATGGTAGGTTCATCGTGACACTCGCGAATGGAATCTGAATTACCAGCCCTTTCCAGAGAGCAGCAGTGCATGAGGACCAACTGGGCAGAGACACAGATCCGCATCTACGCACAGGATCCTAGCTGCCACGCTTGCCTGCGCTGGTTTTAAAGCACCTTTTCGTTAATCACTAAGACAAAACACATCTCACTTTACAGATAGTGAAAACCAAGACAGACCTTCAAAACACTCTCTGAGTGCTTGTTTATTGGGACTGACACCTGCCTCCTAGTACCCCCATCGCCAAACCCTTCTTCCCATTTGCTGCTGCATGACCTTGCTGCATACAGTCTCTCTCTCTCTCTCTCTCTCTCTCTCATCTCGCTCTGACCTCTCTCTTCTCTCCTTTCTGGAGTCCTGGTGCACCAGAGCCTTGCACATACTTAGCAGGTCCAACATGCTCAACCAGCTGACCGACAACCTAGCCCGACTAGACCATTCTTAAAGGCTCAAAGGAGCTAGCATTTCTCAATGCAAGGGAAACATACCCTTAACTCAACTAGACCCTCAAGTGGCGCTTACAGGTCGGATGGGCCAAGCGCCAGCCTGCGGTCCTAACCCTAATGACCAACCTGCCATCTGGTATTGATCCAAAAGTTAGAGAAGTAAGAAGCAGATCCGGGAAACCCTGAGCATGGCAGGTATGCACTGCAAGGCCGATGAAAGCCTCTGCAACAGCTCAAAGCTTGAACTACTTGATAAATAAGAAGTGCCAAGCCTCGTCAAGATTAATAGCAAATGTTCCGAGCTCATATACAGATGATAGAATTGGTCATGCCTTTCATCAGGTTCAGAGAGCCAAATATGAACAGGAGCCATTAATTTCCTGAGAGCAAAGATATCTGTACCTCATATTTAACTGTTTTCTATGTGTCTTTTTTCAGGCCAATTTACACCTCACAACAGGGCTCCTAAAGCTTTGGAATATTGGAATTAGCAATGCTGACACACCTAGCCACATTCCAGTTCGTGTCCTCCAATCCTTAGGTGTAAGCTAACAGAACGTTTGCCTCCACAAAAATAGACTTTCAGTAGAAAAAGTCTACAGGGTGTGGGCCAGCCTAACCTTGCAGAGATCAACTTCTCAGAGCCCCAGTGGACTTGGATCTTCTAGTCAATTCCCCAAAGAAAAAAATTCCTAAGTCCTCTGTCTGATGTTACCGAGAGCCTCAGTCGGACCTGTCAATCACAGTCACCCCCCAGGGAACTTGGCCAGTGCATGGTAGCCTCTAAGGGACCCCATTCTTAATTACTTCACGGAGAACAGCTGGCTCATGTTTTCCTGGGTGGCTGACACAAGCTCCCTGGGCCCCCTTCAAACATGCCAGAATATGAGTGCTACATGCCCAGCAATTCTGCTTACATTCTTTTTTCCAGATAAAACAGGTATTGAGTTTTAATCTTACCTTGATGCTCCTATCTATGAAAGTTTGCCTCCCACCACAGGGTGAAAGTGGACAGTCAGGCCCAGTACTTAATAGAAAGACGATGGCGTTTAAACCAAGGCATTTTGAGACTCTGTACTTGTAACTTCCTTCTTTCTTCCTTCCTTTCCTCCTGTTCCTTCCTCTCTCTCGCTCTCCCTCTCTCATTCTTTTGAGAGTCAAGATCTCATGTGCTATTCCAGGCTAGCCCTTGAACTTCTGTATCTCCTAGCTTCTATCTTCCTGATTGCTAGGGATCACAGTGTTCCACCCCACACCCCGTATACGTGGTGCTGGGAACAAGCCGAAAGGCTCCCTGCACGTAGGGAAACTGCTTCAATATGGCCAGCGAAGCACAAGCCCCAAGCTCATAGCTCCAATGCTCTAGAAAATCTGGTTACATCAGCACCTCGGGCTTGAAGTGAGACCATGCCACTAGGACACCTGAAAGCTGCATTCATCTCGTTCCGTGTTGTCACCGGGGCAGAATTTTCTGCCTAAGATGCCCCAAAAGCAAATGCCCCCCCAGAAGGTAATTTAGTTTTAAAAAAGCCAGGGTTTCTTTGTGTTTGACCCTTTTTACCCGACCACAGTCGAAAATCACGTCAGGATAAAAGCAAAGAAGCGGAAAAAACTATGGGTGGAGACAAACGAGGGCACAGTGATCGAGGGTCGATGCAGGACATTGCAACGCAGACTCCAAAAAGGGGGGCGCACTTCACAACTGGCTGGCGCAGAGAAGGGTTCGGAAGGTAACGGGGGAATGGCCTTAAGCCCACTGCCCATGCGGAGAGCCCACGTACGGCTCTTCTGCCCACAGACCGCAAAACAAGCCACAGATGTGCACCTGAAGAGCTCACAACCCAGGTTCTTCCAGTGGAGGACCTGATGGACGCGGAGTGAGGCAGTGTTCACCCCAGTGGGGGAGCACACCGGCGCAGGGAGCGCCAAGGAGCGCGCGGAGGGACGCACGCTCACAGCAGTACCCAAAGCCTGCGAGAAACCAGGGATGCGCCTTCAGCCCCCCCGCGCACTCAAGCAGCCCGGGCGGGGGAGAAGCAGACCAGCGTCACACGGAGGCTGCCCAAAGAAATTCGGGGGGCCGGAAAGGCGGCCCAATGCCAGCGTCGGTGGGGGGGGTGTGGGGGGGGGGGGGGTGGGGGGGGGGGGAATGTACTGCTCGGCGAGCGGGCGGCCGGATGAATGCGGGGGGGAGGCAGAGGGAACTGATGGACGGGGGAGTGGGGCACGGCACAGGGGGAGTGAAATATGATGGAACCTCCCGACTGGCGGAGGACGCAGCGGGCAGGCGGACCTGCAGGGAGCGGGGGATTAGGGCCAGGGCTGGAGCGCAGCAAAAAAAGCCTAAATAGGCGCAGGAAGGGGAACGCCAGGTGATGTGGGGAGGGGGAAACCCCCACCGGGGAAACACACACACACACACAACACACACACACACCACACACATAAGCATGGTGGGGAAAAAGGGAGTTGCCTCATCTCAACTGTTATAAGGTGGGTAGCTGGGGAGATGGCTTAATGTGTAAAGCATTTCTGTGCAAGCATGAGGACCTGAGTTCAGAGCCCTGGCACCCACGTAAAAGCTGGCATGGAGTATTTTTAACGCGAGCATGCACTGGCTGGGGAAAGGGGAAGGGAGAGATAGAAGGATCCCCGGGCTTGCTGGCCATCCTGTCTAGCCATGGCAAGCTCCGGGTTCAGTGAGAGCCTGCTCCGGGTTCAGTGAGAGCCTATTTAAAAACCTAAGGCAGGGCTAGAAGCAGCTCAGTGGTTAAGAGCACTGGCTGCTCTTCCAGAGGACCAGGGTTTGGTTCCCAGTACCCATGTGGCAGTCCAGGGCCAAATGATCTGATGCCCTCTTCCGGCCTACACAGGCACTGCATGCATGTTGTGCATAGCCATACATGCAGGCAAAATATCTATACACATAAAATAAAAATGAATAATAAAAAAATAAGATAGAGAGGGACAGAGGAAGACAACTAATGTTACCCTCTGGCCTCCACAAGTGAGCAGATGCATCAGTACACACACACACACACACACACACACACACACACACACACGACATACACAAAAGCTGACAAAGTTAACTCTGATTTAAAAGAGGGAGAAACTCCAGGTCTGGGGACTAGGGGTGTCTCTAGGGTAAGATCTGGAAGAGTTGGTGCATGCAGGGAGACCTGGCTGAAATGGTACTGTTGCCAGGGGGTGCAAAGATCACCAGGCAACTTGACAAAGAAGGAAGTTCCCAGAATAAGGAAGGGGAGAGGCAAGAAGAAGAAGAAGAAGAAGAAGAAGAAGAAGAAGAAGAAGAAGAAGAAGAAGAAAAAGAAGAAGAACTGAGGGAAGTGTACAGTTAAGGATGGCTGCTCTCTTCCAGGGCCGGGCACCAGAGCCCTGGTCACGGACGCGTGGACAGAGCCTTCGACAGATACGTCTCCACACGCCCTCGGCATCACACACTTGGTGGAAGTAGTGGCAGGTCTGGCCTAGGGCGACAACATCTTTGACCGGGAGGAATGAGACGATGTGTTCCACCTGTGGAGGAGCAGGAGAGGGGGGGCAGGGGAGTCCCGGGCTGCCCCTCAGCCCCCGCATTCACAATCCTCCCCAGACCCTAAAGACTCACCAGCTCTGGGGGAAACAACTGCACAGAAATAGGGTTCCCTCTCTCCTTCTCATTCCCGGCCTCCAGACCGCAAGAAGGGCAGCTGCGCTTCACCTGCCAGAGGAGAAAGGGAGCAAAGGGGTTCTGTGGGGGTCACACCTGTCTTCCTTCTCTGCTGTCAAACTGTTAGGTTTTTGTAAGCGCCTGCCTTAGGGCTCAGCCAGCTCCAGCTCTGTGCTAGCAAATCCAGCCCTCCCGTCTCTCTCTAGGACCTCAGGCCAACATCCCTCCCTTGCCTGCCTTATTCCTTGGCCTCCCCCTGGATTTCTTGCTGTCAGTCAGCTCCCTGCCCTTCCCTGGCCTTGCCACGCCCCTCACCCGGAGCCCCTCGTCCTGTCTGCACAGCCTGGTCAATTTTTGCAGCTTCTGTCTCCGGCTTCTCCTCAACATCCTGACTGTCCCCTCCCTGCTCCTGCCCTCATCCCTCCAGGCCCCTTGGCTCCCCAGGCCCCAGGCCCCTGTCCCCGCTGCCTTTCCCACACCATGTCCCCAGTCTGGGCTTGGGGGACCTCTAGGGCCCCTCAATCATCTAGGCTCCACCCCCATGGAGTCTGGGGCACATAAACCTTTTTGTGACCTCACTGTCCAGCGACTGTGACCTATTCTCCTTAACCTGACCCCAGAACAAGCTTCTGGTTCTAGCTCAGATCCAGCCACCAGATGGCTCATGGGATGATACATGGTTTACTGGAGACATATAAAGAGGGAACTATTGGTAGATGGTAAGTCCTCCCCTCTTAGGAAATAGTAGTAGATTTTCTCACTTTTAATTTTAACTCTGAAGAGAAAAATGGGGACTCCTGAGCAGTCCTCAGTCTCTATATCTCAAGAGTACAAAGCCAGAAAGGAAAAAAAAAAAAAGAAGAGAAAAAAAGTATAGGGTTAGATGTAGTTCATTTGGTAGAGTGCTTGCCTATCATGCATGAAGCCCTGGGTTTGATCCCCAGCACCAGATAAAACCCAATATGGTGGTGCACACTTGCAATCCCAGCACGTGGGAAGTGGAAACAGGAGGATGAGGAAGGAGTTCAAGGTCATTGTTGGCTACATAATGAGTTTGAGGCCAGCCTGCATTACTGCATTATGAGACATTGTCTCAAAAAAAAAAAAAAAAAAATTGACGGACAATGACAATGGAGAAAAGGGGCCCTGATCTCACTTCCTGCTCACAAAGGCCAGATGCAAGAGGGAACAACTGAACACAAATTCTTTACAATCTACTGAAAACAAGTCCAAAATCACAGACTTCTTCCCGGTGACCAGTGGCATCGTGGCATGTGCAAAGGACAAGCTATTAAGGTGGGGAAAGGGTGAATTTCTTCTGGAGTTCAGGGCATCTTCTAGAGCCTGGGCACTTAGCTTTTTCTGTGGAGTGACTTTGTCCAGGAGAAACAGCAGATGAGATTGTACACGACAGGTAGGAGCAGGTCTACACCAATAAATGTAAGGAATTTAGCCTTTTCAGGATCGCAAAAGGATTTAATCCTGCTAGAAAACCAGTGTATAAGTGCCCAGCAGATCCATTGATTGACTGCTCTAGTGAGACATTCATCACCCACGCCAACTCTATTATCTGTGGTAACTAGGAAATATAGTTCATGTGTAGGGCATCTGCTTAACATGTGCATGGCCTTGGATTCCAACACCTGCTTTCTTTTTTGGTGTGTTGGGGGGTTGAAACTGTGTAGCCCTTAGTTCTGGCTATCCTAGAACTCGCTCTATAGAACAGGCTGACCTCGATTTCACAGAGATCTGCCTGCTCCCCCATCCCTCCCCCACCCAGTGCTGGGATTAAAGGCATGGTGGACCATCATGTCCAGCTATTATTTAAACACTTAGACTGTAAAAAGATCTTTTGTGTGTGTGTTGCCTGCATGTATGTATACCATATAAATATATAAATGCCTGGATCCCATGGAATTGGGAGTTTCAGATGGTTGTAAGCTGCCATGTGAGTGCTGTGGACAAAACCTGGGGGGTCCTCTGCAAGGACCGCAAGTACTCATAGCCTCTGAGCCATCTCTCTCTCCAGCCCCCTAAGATTCGCTTTCTTTTTCATCCTGTGTGCCGGAGTGTACCTGTGGAGGAATGCGTGTGCAGTGCCTGTGGTGGTTGGAAGAGAGCCCGGGACACCCCCTCAAACTGGATACAGTGAGCCACTCTAGGGGTGCTTCAGACAGCCCTCTGCAAGAGCAACCAGCTAAACCCTCTCCCACATTTTAATAATTTGATAAATGTTTAGGCACATTAGCATAGCAGGTATGACTTAGGAGACAGCAACTTCAGTTACCGGTGGTCAGGCAGCCCAGGAAGCAGACTTGGGGGCTTGTGTCACTACAAAGGATTTTAAGCTAAGTGAACTTGCATGACGGTGCACACCTGTAATCTAGCACTTTCGAGGCAGGAAGAGTGCACCGTCATTCCTAGCTGCATAGCCAGCTGGAGGCCAGCCAGGGCTATATGAGATCTTGTCTCAAAGAGCCAATCTTCCTCTTTCCTTAGGCCACCATGCCACCCAGACTGAGAAAAAGACTGAAATTCCGGGACCATGTGAGCCCATAGCCACATTGGTAAGTACCGGAAGCGTCCAGGAGGGGAAAGGGGGATGCTAGTGGCATGCCTCATCACAAGATCAACTTGGACAGAATCATCCAGGTGACTCTGGGAAAGTTGGTATGAGTCATTACCACTTAAAGAGGAACCAGAGCTTCGGCTGAACTGTCAACCTGGATAAACTGTGGATACTGATCAGTGAGCAGAATGCTGCCAAACAGCAAGACTGGAGCCGCTCTAGTCACTGGTGTGGTAGGACTGGGATACTGCAAAGTTCAGGGGATGGGAAAGCTGGCACAAAGCAGCCTGTCATCCTAAAGACCAAATTCTGCAGCAGAAGAGCTGAGATCAAGGGCGTTGGGGGTGTCTGTTTCCTCAAAGTGGCTCAAAGGCAGGCAGGGAGGTTCACTAAATGCTAACATTATTTAAAAATTAAATAATCTCAAAAAAAAAAGTATTCTTTTACTGCCTCTTCCATTTGGGATCCTTTTCTGTACTCCATTTCACCTCAAGAGGTTAAAAAAAAACAAAAAAACAAACAAACAAAAACCTATCGTTTTGAGACAAGGGTCTCATGTTCCAGGCTGGCTTGGAAATGACCGGACCCCAAAGTCTTGATCCTCCTATCATCTTCCCAAATGCTGGCATGGCAGGCTCAAACAAGAGGTTTCCAATAGACAAAGTGCATTATCAAAGCAGGGGAAAGAGTCCCACACGGACGCCTGATATTTGCTCAGCATCAGTTTCCTCATTTATGAAAAAACGAAGATCTTAGTCGGGCAGTGGTGAGGCACGCCTTTAGTCTCAGCACTCAGGAGGCAGAGGCAGGCGGATCTGAGTTCGAGGCCAGCCTGCTCTACAGATCGAGTTCCAGGACAGCCAGGGTTACACTGAGAAACCGTTTCCAAAAGCAAACAAAAAACAACGGTCTTGAGATCTTTCGCCGGCTCTAAAATTTGGTCTGGGCACACAAGCCTTGTCTGGTGGAGCTGGCAGGTCTGGCGACTTTCCCCGTCTGAGCTGGAAGCCCCCTCATCCTGGGTCAACCCTGGAGGCCCCCATTGGGACTCAGCCTGCACAACGGTCCCTTCGGTAGAGACAACGGCCTGCGCTGGCCCGGGGCGTCCGTCTCCCTTCCTCACTTCCCGGAGGCTGGCTTGCTCCCCAGCACGTTCAGCTAGGACCCGGCTCTATCTAACACTGCATTGTCAGCCCGCCCAGCACGCAGCGTTCTGTCTTTACCTGCGTCTCAAAAATTCTAGCTCCCCCCGCCTCCTGTTTAGTGAAAGGACCATCCCCTCGCCTATGCTATTGGTCGGCAGAGCCGTCCCTCAGAGAAGAGGCCGGGACAGGTGCCCTTTCGAGGTTCTAATTGGTGATCTTGACAGTCACTCGCCCGTCTCTAGATTGCAATTGGTCTCCTTTGAAAGAGGGCCGGACTCTCAGGCTTGCGGTCTCCGGGTCTCTAATCCCTTGAAGTTGAGCGCTGTTGTCCCCGCCTCCTGGGTTGCGTCTCATTGGCTCCATCTCTCTCCTCCAGAGTTGTGATTGGTTGTCGCTGTGCGGGGCGGGCCGGCCAGAAACCGCGGCCGTTGGCGAGGGTCCGCACTGACCCCCTCCCGTCCCTCAGCCGAGTCGCGGAGCGAGAAGCTCCACCCCCTTGGCGTTTTCTGATTGGTCATTTCTAACGCGTCTCTGGCTCGTGATTGGCCCGCGGGGTTCCTGACCCTCGGTCCCTCCCCGCGGCGGCGACTACGGCGGCTCGGAGGTGGGGGAGGGGCTCGGAGGGCCGGCCGGTGCCGTCAGTCAGGCAGCTGGAACCGCCGGGAGCGGATGGCGGCGGTGGTAGCGGGCCCACTGGCCGCCGGGGGTGAGGAAGCTGCAGCTTCGGTCTCCGTGCCAGGGTCTCCTGGTCTACCCGGGAGCCGCAGCGCAGAACGAGCCCTAGAGGAGGCCGTGGCCACCGGGACCCTGAACTTGTCCAACCGGCGTTTGAAGCACTTCCCGCGGGGCGCGGCCCGCAGTTACGACCTGTCAGACATCACCCAGGCTGGTGAGTTGCGCCGGTGCCGGGAGAGAGGAGGAGGGGACCCACAGGGGACCGCGACCCCTCATTTGCATAGCCCCGCCCCGCGTTCGAAGCGGGCCCACCCCTTCACCTGGCACTCTCGAGGGCTCGCCCCTGGGACTGGCATCGAGCCTGCGACCTCCTCCCCTCCCCGCTGCACCGCTGGACAGTGAGTTGGCTTCAGGCTTGCACGCCACACTTTCGGCCGAGCCCTCTGGGACTCTCCCCTTTATTTGCATAGTGCGCACCTGTAGCGTGGCCCCGCCCCTCACCTGGTTTCTTCTTCTCCAGCCCTAGATCGATCTGATCGGCCCTTTAAAGCAAGCCCCCGCTTCAACAGTCACTGCAGTCTTCATCCTTCTGGTCGTTTCCAGCTCCTTCCTCACCCCTCCACCTCGATCCCAGCTGCCCCCAGTTATCGCCCTCCCGAGGGTCGCCCCTAACAACCCGACGTTTCTGCTTGCTGGACCCTAGTCTCCACACGTCCCAGACCCTCTCCCGCGCCCACCCCGGCCCGTCTGTGTCAACTTTCCATCTATTATCACTGTCCCCTTTATCTTCTTCCTGCCTCTGTGAGGTCACTGTGGAGCCTGTGACCTCATAGGAACCCTAGAATTACCATTTCAGCTTCTGCTTTTCCCTTAGGGGAGGAACTTGAGGCAGCTTACTGAAAGGAAGGAAATTGTATCTCTTCGTTAGGAGTGCTGACCTCCTGGAGACTCTCTTTCCAGTCCCCGCCCTCAGGATCCCTCTAATCGTGTCCCCTCCACCCTGGTGTGTGTGTTTATGTGTTTGGGATCCCTCTAATCATGTACCCTCTACCCTGTGTCTGTTGATGGCCCGGCCCTGGGGACTGTACTATGACAGGTGAGTCAGGCTTCAGCTGCTTAGGAGGCAGACTATGAACTTGGGCTGGCAGCTGAGGGTGGGGATCAGAACACAGGAGTGCATTCCGGGAGCCCCACCCCGGTCTAGGCTGGAGCGTGAGGGCCCCTTCCTGCACCTCTCAGCTCCAGGGCCGGATCAAAGAGCACGTGGCTCCAGCAGATGCCTGCCCACCTGCAATCACACCGCTGGCTGGGGCACAATCTCCCCGTACAGCTCTGGAGAGAAAAAGTGTAAATCTCTCTGTTTTTAAACTCTTCCCCCCCATACCGCTGAGTGAGCCCTGGGGATGGGTGAGCCCCTCGAGCCATTCTTGCTCCTCCCAAGCCCCCCCCAGCTCCCCAGCTCCAGATTGACCTCAGCAGCTGTGTGACACTGGCCGTCTGTTCCCTTTCCCCTCCCCCCTTTGCTTGTTTTTTGACAAAGACCAAATGTTTTTCTTTACTTCCTCAGGGCTCTGTCTCAGTGAGTGGACTCTTGGGGAAAACTACCCAGCACTCCTAGCCCCTCCCAGCTCCTGCCCCCACCCAGCCTCCTCCTCCAGCATTCCGGCTGAGGGTGCAGCTAGGGCTCCCCGGGTACAGGTTCAGTTGTGTGCTAAAGTGGGAATTCCCAGCCTCCTGAAAGCCCCTCTCTTCCTTCTTCCGTCTCTTCGTCTCTTCGGGGCCCAGGTTCTAGGCAGGTGGGTTCCATTATGTCCAGCTGTCCTGTGTCCTCTCTCCAAGCTGGGTGCTCCTAGCCTGGGAGGGGTGTGTGTGTGACTGAAACCCAGAGTTGCCCGGTACCCTGTCCTCCACGTCCCCTCACTCTCCAGCCCAGACTGAGTGCCTCAGCGTTGAACCCTCTCCTGCCTGCTCTGCCCCTGCATGCCACTCTGTAGACACCCCTGACACTGAGTGAGGACTGTGTCCCTTGGCCTTCTGGTGGAGAGCTGGGTTGGGGGAGGGCACCTTCAGCAAAGAAGAAGTGTAGATCACTCTCCCACAGACCACATCCTGTGCCCCTGAGCCTGGCCTCCTCCAGCCTGGGTTCCTTCCGCCCCTGGCTTCTGCCCCTTTACCCCTTACCCCTTATCCCATCTCAATGTGGTCTCCACTCCAGTGAATACATGCATGCACATGCATGCACATACGCGCGCGCGCGCGCGCGCACACACACACACACACACACACACACACACACTTATGCATTTGTGGGCACAGGGGAAACAGGCAGGTGTTGGGCATGGGTGGAGGACCAGATGCAGGCCTTCCACCCTCTCTGGAACTGGTTTCCCACACTAGCTCTGTCTGCGTTCACTAAGGCTGGGACAGAGAAGAGGAGGGAGCAGTTTGTAAGGCATCAGGCTAATATCCCCTGGGAAGCAGATCCTACAAGCCACAACCCAATGGATTGTTTCTACCCCATTTCCTGTCACAAGATGCATTTCCTCGGGGACTATCCCCAGCTTCCCCTCCTCTTAGCTTTTGTCCCCCACTAAGGAGGCCCTTAAAGAAGCTCACTCACAACTCTCTTGCCTGGGATTTCCCCTCGAAAGCCCAGACACCTCCCAGGGCACGCTGAACAGAACAAACAGAAACACAGGCTTCTGTCCACACTGCAGGGAAGCACAGGCTCACCTCTGGCCCTGCCATAGTGAGCACTGTTGGAGATAGGGAGAGGGCTCTTCCCTCCTCCTCTCTCCTCACCTCTCCTCCTCGCTCTGCTTAAGGTAAATGCAAAGACTCTGAACCTGGGCCTGGGTCAGAGAGGAAGTGGAGGAAGACAGCTGGGGTTGGAGTGGGACAGCCAGCCTGGGGACAAGGGACTCCAGTGGGAGGTACCTCGAGGACGCTCCAGCTTAGCCTGCTGCCTT
This sequence comes from Onychomys torridus, assembly GCF_903995425.1. Classification (NCBI taxonomy): domain Eukaryota; kingdom Metazoa; phylum Chordata; class Mammalia; order Rodentia; family Cricetidae; genus Onychomys; species Onychomys torridus. The sequence continues at coordinate 15,849,589 of NC_050464.1, read as the reverse complement.
TCCCTCCTAGACTCCCTGAAGCTAGACCTTCATAGTCCTTTGGTCCTGGAGGCTGATGAAAAGCTGGCTCAGTGTCCCTAGAGCTGGGGTCTGTCTCGTTCTTGATTGGGTTGAAAACAGGTGGAAGCTGGGAGGAAGGGCTCCCTGTGGTCCCCAGAGGCCTCTGTATTATCCCTGACCTCCTACCTATCATCTTACTGTTGTTTTCAACTCTCACATGTGCTGGCCTCACATCCAGAGCTCTCGGTGTGCTAGGGTGTGCTAGGCCCATCGAGTCCCATCCAGCCCTAACCAGGCTTTCTTTGGAGGCAGGGAGGGGGAGACTAAGTTCATAAGTGTGTATGGAGGCCAGGAGAGGATGTCGAGTGTGCCGCTCCCTCACTCTCCACCTGTTGTCTTGAGAGGGCATCTCTCACTCAATCTGGAGCTAGACTGGCAGCCCACAGGCCCAGCTAATTTCTTCTGACTCCCACCCCGGGCCCCAGCGCTGAGCTCCCAGGTGCATACCCATGCCCAGTGTTTTACTTGAATGCTGGCATCTAAACTCAGGTGGGCATGCTTGTGTAGTGAGTGTGCTTGCTCCCTGGGCCTTCTCTTCATCGTCGGACTGTTTCCTTACAAGCCTACCCCTGTTCTGGGGTCTTTCACCTTTCAGTTCTCCTGACATCTCAGAACACAGGGACCACAGCGTTACAGAACCCTGCCACCACACTGCTAGGGGAAGTCTTCATTTGTCTTATTTTGGGGGGCAGGGGTGGGACAGAGTCTAGCAAGCTGACTAGTCCTGAACTCTAGATTCTCCTCTCTCAGCGGTTCTGATTGTTGGTGTTACAGACGTGAGCCATCCCATGCGGCTTCATTTGTAGTAAAGATGGTGTTTATGGTCTGTTGTACCCTTTCAAGTCTGGGCTTCTCTGACTCTGTATCCCTCTGGACTTCTCTTTGCCTTTCTGGTCGTGCTTGTAATGTGCTTCAGTTTGTAGACGGACGGCTTGTTGTTTCCCCAGGGAGCCCACGTGTATGAAGGTGTGTGTATGTGTGCACACGTCTGTGGAGGCTAGGGGCTCAATCTCAACTGTTGGTCGGGGCCACCCACTTTGCTTCTTTGAAGCAGTCTCTTCACTGACCTGGTCACTGAACCAGCCAGGCTGTCTGGTCACCTGGCCAGTGAGCCCCAAGGAGCCACTTAGCCCCGCCTCTCCAGTGTGGGATTGCAAGTGAACACTGCCACACCTGGCTTTTTTTGTGTGGGTTCTGGGGTAGAGCTCAGGTCCTCACTCACGTGCAACAGCTCAGCCTTAGGGGCCTGATTTCTTCCGTCGGGGGGGGGGGGGTTGGGAGCTGGCGGCTGGTTCAGGGGACACTCAGTCCCCTTGTGCAAGGCTGAGCCTTTCCTGACCCTTACTTTCCTTAGACTTGTCTCGGAACCGGTTTCCCGAGGTGCCTGAGGCCGCATGCCAGCTGGTGTCCCTGGAAGGCCTGAGCCTCTACCACAATTGCCTGAGATGCCTGAACCCAGCCTTGGGGAATCTCACAGCCCTCACCTACCTCAACCTCAGGTAGTGGGAGCCTCCTCTCTAGGCCTCCAAGACCAGTGCTCTTTCCCTGAGAGGTCCTCCTGGTTCCCCAGAGCAGGCCCAGTGCTGGGGTGCCTTGCCTGAGGAGTGAGCCTGCTGCCTTTCCCCTTCCACAGCCGGAACCAGCTGTCCTCGTTGCCACCCTACATCTGCCAGCTGCCCCTCCGAGTACTTATTGTGAGCAACAACAAGCTAGGAGCCCTGCCTCCAGACATCAGCACCTTAGGAAGCCTGCGGCAGCTTGTGAGAATAAGGGGCAAGGGCCAGAAGAGGGACTGTTGAGCCAGGCCCGGGGACTTTTGGGGGTAGCTAGAGAAAGGTAGGAGGCACCTTTGGGAAAAGGCTTGGACGAAAGACAAGTGGCCAGAGAGAGACAACGGCAGAGCGATTTCTGCCGGCCCTGGGCTGATAGCGCCTTCTCTGCCCTAGGACGTGAGCAGCAATGAGCTGCAGTCTCTCCCTGTGGAGCTGTGTAGTCTCCGCTCCCTGCGGGATCTCAATGTTCGGAGGAACCAGCTCAGTGCCCTGCCTGATGGTAAGGAAAAGGGAGCACAGAGGATGGTGAGGTGTGTGCCTGTGGGTGGGTGGGTGGGGCTCTGAACAGCACTGTCGCTTCTCACCGTTAGATCAGGGTGCCATGTGGTCAGGTGGTGGTAGGGTCCCACCTCACTGGCTCCTCACCTCACAGAGCAGAGGGGTCTCCTAGGGTCTCTGAGCGCTATGGTATAAACATGCTAATCCGTTCTGGACTCTGCCCTCATGACCTTGCTTACCACCTAGAGGCCCCACTTCTCATACCAATCACTTTGAAGGTTATGATTTCAACACATGAGATGGGAAAGGGGCACAGACACTGAATCTGAAATAATGCTTCTACCTTGGAGAAGTCACAGGCAAGAAATCTTTTAAAAATAACCTTGCCTTAGTTGCTCAGGGATTTTCAGTAGCTAAAGCAAACAGTAAACAGTTGTATTTGCTCTTGACCATGGCAACCCTCCGAGGCTGGGAAGGCGTGGATTCCCAGTTCTGTTTTTATGTGGAAACAGGCTAGGAAAGAAGGGTAGGAAATCAGTCAACTGTAGAATCAATCCTAATGTTGGAAGGGAACTTAAGGCCCACCCAAGCACCCAGCCCAGCAAGAGCTCTCAAAACACTGGTCAGGTGATGCTCTTGAACCTTCTCTCAAGGACTCTGAACTGGAGGGGGGTGGGTGGGTCCCGACATGATAGTCTAGGCAGCCCTGTTTAATGAGGTAATTATGACGTACCAGATCGTCTGTTGGGAAGCAGGCATGTTGCTCAGCCAGGTATGTGTGCCTCCTGTGTTTCAGGTGGGGGGCTGATAGATGTGACAGAGATCTGAGACCAGCCCTCAAAGATTTAGTGACTTAATGGAGAGACAGGCATTCATAGGGACCTGCTAAAGCAGGAGGCTTGGGAGCCCAGGGAGTGAGGGAGAAGGGAAGTCACGTCTCCCCGAAGCTCAGACCTTAGGAGGTGAGCGTTCCCTCCTTCATCCAGGCAGAGGAGCACCATATGCAAAGCATGGAGACGGGAGCATGATGAGCATGGACGCAGTTAGAAAGACAAACTTGAGGGGCAGGAAGAAATGGTCACCCATTTCCCTGCCTCTTCTACCCCTTCCTGCCTCTGCCTTCCACCTTCCAAGTCTGTTAAGTGTCTTCCTTAATCTTCTGTTACTGTAACAAAATAACTGAAGCTAAGGAATTTTGTTTTGTTGAAGTGAGACAGGATCTCACTAATGTAGCCACCCTGGAACTCGCTCTGTAGACCAGGCTGTCCTCGAGCTCACAGAGGTCCACCTGCCTCTCCCTCCTGAGTGCTGGGATTAAAGGCGTGTGCTACCTTGCTGGAATTTTGTTTTGTTCTTTGAGAACTAACAACAAAATTTTGTTTTGTTTGGCTGGAATTTTTTTTTTTTTATAGTTCTTTCTGTTTTTTGTTTTTGTTCTTTGTCTCTTGTAGTTCAGGGTGGCCTCCAACTCGGTATGTAGCCAAGAATGGCCTACCCCTGCTTCTCCTGCCTTTACCTTCCTTGTGGCGGTATTACAGACATGTGCTGCCATGCCTGGTCTGTGCGGTACTGGGGACCAGACCTAGAGCTTCATGCATTCCAGGTCAGCATCCCACCAACTGAGCTATGTACCCAGCACTCCTGTTTTTCCTTTGTTTTTTGAGATAGGGTTTCACCCTGAAGCCTAGGCTAGCCCTTATCTTGTGGTGCGCCTTTTGTTTCAGCCTCCCAAGTGCTGGGATTGTAAGTGTGAGCCAGCACTGGAGGCTTGAGGACCAAGTAATGTAATTTTTCAAAACTATTTATTTACTTTCTTGCTTATTTATTTATTTATTGTGGGTACCTACATATTCGTATGTGCAAGTATCACATGTCTGTGGGTGTCACCAGGGCAGCACAGGGCAGAGAAACCCCTGAGACAGGGTTTCTCTGTATAGCTTTGGAGCCTGTCCTGGAACTCGCTCTGTAGCCCAGGCTGGCCTCGAACTCACAGAGGTCCGCCTGCCTCTGCCTCCCGAGTGCTGGGATTAAAGGCGGGTGCCACCACTGCCCGGCTGAAAAAGCTACCCACTTCTTAATGGTCCATTAATCCATGAATCCACCTGTGGAATAGCTCATTCCATTCATGCCTCGAGAGACCCGTGACCCCGTTACCTCCTGTCGATCCCACCTCAGAACACCAGTGTCAGGGATTTGGTGATTAAGTATCAAATTCTTGAAAGTTAGTCATAGCAGTGGGGCATAAATACAGGGAGTTCTCCCTGGGGCCATAAAGACCCAAGCAAAACGCTTCTTGAGTATGAAGGAACAGTGAATTCCAAGACCCTGAGTGAGGTATGTGAAGATTCATAGAAGAGCTAAAGCTTGAAAATAGGCTGCCTGATTGATTGGTTGATTGATTGAGGCTCTCGTGTAGCTCAGGATGGCCTTGAACTATTATGTTGCTGAGGCTGGCCTTGAATTGTGTGCTCTTGTGCACACCATACCCACAGACTTCAGCAGCCATGGCTAAGTGGTATGGGAGGCTTTTGCGCAGGAGTCACTTGGTTTGTCTTGTGCTGCTCACTTGAGAATGGAGAGTGGGTTTCGGTGGGGGCTGGCAGGGGAGGAGGATGCCTAGGGCTCCGCAGCAGCTCAAGTCCCCAGGGCTTGGCCCAGACGAGAGTGGGGAGAGGAGCAGGTTGTTTCTGGAAAGGGAACTGAGCCAGCCAGGGTGGGAGGATGGAGCCAGGAGCGACTGGCTGGTCAGAGCCAAAGACCAGGAAGAGAACTCAAGGCCTCAGGCCTGGGCTTCTCCTAACTCTCCCCTTGCCCAACCCTAGAGCTGGGGGACCTTCCTCTGGTCCGCCTGGATTTCTCCTGTAACCGTGTCTCCCGAATCCCGGTCTCCTTCTGCCGCCTCAGGCACCTGCAGGTCATTCTGCTGGATAGCAACCCTCTACAGAGCCCACCTGCCCAGGTGAGGTGCAGTCTGGGTGGACCTTGAGGACAGTGATGCTGTTAGCATGGGAGGGTCCAGTAAGGCTTGGGGAGCCACCTTATTCTCATGCCTGTGCCCTCACACAGATCTGTCTGAAGGGAAAACTTCACATCTTCAAGTACTTAACAATGGAGGCTGGACGTCGGGGAGCTGCCCTCGGGGACCTGGTCCCTTCTCGCCCCCCAAGTTTTAGTCCTTGGTAAGGCCCTTGGAAGGAATCCCCTTCTTGGGACCAGAGACCACCCCTAGATTCTAGGGGGAGGGGAGGGGTGCCGCGAACATAGGGCTGATCAGGTCTCCCCGACTGCTCTAGCCCTGCCGAAGACTTATTTCCGGGACGCCGATATGATGGTGGCCTGGATTCAGGCTTCCATAGTGTTGACAGTGGCAGCAAGAGGTGGTCAGGAAACGAGGTAAGGCCTCCTTTGTAAGGATACTGGGATGTCATCACTGGGAGGGACTCGGCACTGAGGACCCTGTACCTGATCCCTTGTAAGAGGCACCTCCAGTAAGAGGTCCTGGCTGGGACTCCTCCTCACTCTGTCCCTAGAGGCTGGCTCTCCACCTGACCCCAGTGTGGGACCCCATATGGTCCTCAGCCCTGCAGAGAGCCCATGTCCCATCTCTGCCTTAAAGTCCACAGATGATTTTTCAGAGCTGTCCTTCCGGATCTCAGAGTTGGCCCGGGAGCCCCGGGGGCCTAGACACCAGAGGGAAGATGACGCCGGTGAGCGGGGAGTCTGTCCAGGAAGGCGAGGGTGAGTGGGGGCCTGGAAGCCCCTCCCTCCCCGCTTGCTCGCTAACGAGCCCTGGCCTTGCAGGCGACGGGGACCTGGAGCAGATTGACTTTATTGACAGCCATGTTCCTGGGGAAGATGGAGAGCGGGGTGCAGCTGAGGTGAGGACCCCGTGATGTCCCTTGTCCAGGGGAAGGGTACTAAATGGGGACACCAGGGCAAACGGGGGACCAGGCCTTTCCTCAGCCTCTGCTGCTGTGTCCTCAGGCGCAGCTGCCTGCTGAGTTAAGCCTGGTAGCAGAAGATGTGGAGAAGACAGGAAGCAGGTACTTCAGCCCCCAGCCCACACCTCTGCCCCATGCTCACAGTCCTGGGGACCGCCCCTTCCTGACAAAGGTCTCTGTGCTGTCTTCTGCAGGCGGGAGGAGCCTGCAGGGGAGGAGAGGCGGCGCCCAGACACTTTGCAGTTGTGGCAGGAGCGGGAGCGGAGGCAGCAGCAGCAGCAGAGTGGGGGGTGGGGATCCCCCCGTAGGGACAGGTGAGGGCCTGGGGCTGCTGGACAGCGGGCAGATGCAAACCCCTCAGCCCTCTGTTCTTGTGAATGCGTGGCTTGATTGTGGAGCTCACGCCTCACCCGCTCTTCCAGTGTCCTAAAGCGGGGGATCAGAGCCGTGGGCGCCTCGGCCTCGTCCGCACAGGCCGCCACGTCCAGGTAGGTGTCCTCCTGTGATCCGTCTCCCTGCCAGGCCTTCTTCGTGGCTTTCTCTGAGTCCTTCTTTTTCTTCAGTGGCCCGCCGAAGTCCAGTGCTGCCCAACCAGGAGTTTCAGGGGGGCAGGGAGCTCCCACACCGTCCCCCATCTCCCAGGACTCCATTCCTGCATCTGGACCAGGTAGGACAGTGTTTTCCATGGTGGCTTGGGGTGGCTTGGGACACAGGGGCCTGAAGGAAGAAGAGTGGGCCACTGAGGGGGTCTCTCTTGCCTGTCCCTGGCTTCCCCAGTGACAGCTCCTGTTCCCAGGCCCCTGGGCTCCATTCAGAGACCAAACAGCTTCCTCTTCCGTTCGTCCTCTCAGAGTGGCTCTGGTGAGTGTCTGCCGTTCTGGCACTAACCTCGGGACTCCTGTCTCTTGGGGCTTGTGTCTCTTCTCAGGGAGTTGTCCCTTTTCGTGGAAAATCCCACAGGCAGGAGGTGGTGTCGGTATGAGACTGTGGGGAGCTGCCTCCAAAGTTTACCCGTGAAGCAGAGCTATCCCCATCCTCCTTGTCCTCCCAGGCCCTTCCTCTCCAGAGTCCGTTGTGAGATCTCGGCCATTTCCTCAGACTCTCGACGAGAAGGAACTAATGTCCCAACTTCGCCAGGTGAACAGAACAAGATGTGTAGGCAGAGGCCTGACCCAGCATGCACCTCCTCTCCTTTCTTTCCTAGGACCACACAGCCCCCAACGTGTCTTTCCTGTCCCAGAACTGTTGTTGAGGAGGGAAGGGATGGAGTGAGTTCCTGCTGACCTCACCTGCTTCTCCTGTCTCTGCTTCCAGATCCTCGAGTCCCGGCTGCAGCAGCCCCTGCCTGAGGACCTGGCAGAGGCCCTCGCCAATGGGGTCATCCTCTGCCAGCTAGCCAACCAGCTGCGGCCCCGCTCCGTGCCCTTCATTCATGTACCCTCACCTGCTGTGGTCAGTGGAAGCCTGGAGGAGGAGGAGGATGGGGAGGAGGGGGAGGGCGGCGTGGGACAGGTGTGTGGCTTCGCCTTTCCAAACTCTTCCATTCCCCACCTTCAGCCAAAGCTCAGTGCCCTCAAGTCTCGGAAGAACGTGGAGAGTTTCTTAGAAGCCTGTCGAAAAATGGGTGTGCCTGAGGTATGGGGGTGCTCTTTGCTCTGGGGCTCAGCTGAAGACTGTGCATGAGGGGTGGAGTTGCATCCACAGGGGATCTAATTCTACCAAAGCATGTGCCCCAGACCCACCCCTCACGGCTCCTGCCCTGCCTCCCTGCTGGCCCCTGTCCTGCACGTCTGCATGTTGGCTCTGGCTGTGTTCCTGGTGTGTGAGGGCAAGGGTGGGAAGGTCTGTGGCTTGATGCTGCTAACAGCCGTTCTCCGTCCTTGTCCATCTGCCCTGCCCTCCCTTCCCAGGCTGACCTGTGCTCGCCCTCGGATCTCCTCCGGGGCACCACCCAGGGGCTGCGGACCATACTGGAGGCTGTGACCCTGGTGGGGGGCAAGGCCCCTCTCCCAGTCCAGCCCTCCTCCGGTCTGGGTGGCTTCCTCCTCTTCTACGTGGTCTCCATGCTGCTGCTTTATGTCGTCTACACTCGGCTCCTGGGCTCCTAGGACCCACGCTGTTCCTTCCTTCCCACCTTCTATTTATAGTCCTCCTAGTCAACCATGTCCTCACCGGCAGTGCCTTCAGCCCTACCAAAGACACTAGTGTACCCTCACAAACACTGACCTCAGAAGCCCCACTCCAGTGCTCACAGTAGCCCGTACCCCACTAGTGCTGACGCTGCCTCATGTCCCCACCAGCCCTCTGTCCCCCAGAGGGATGACAGACCTTGGCCGTGTCCCTCTCCCCCCTGCTGGCTGCTGGGGGGAGCTAAATTATCTCTGTTTTGTAGAGAGGACTCTATTTGTAGGGATGCAGGCCCACTGTGGGCCCTGGTTCTGTGTATAAACTGTATAGACAGACTGTCACTCTGTGTGCTGTGTGAGCTCCTGCCGCGGCTCCGTGCCCGGCAGCCTGCCTGTCCAAGCATCTTCGTTTGGAAATGTCGGGCCTCTCCTGCCCTGAGCCTTCCGTGTTACCACCCTTCTGTCGTGTGCTGACAGCTTCCATGTGTCGTCCGCCCCCAGGCACGGGGCAGTGTCTACCAGGAGCGCCCCACCCCGCCAACCTTGCTTGGGGAATGCCAGGGAAAACTTAACCTGGGCCCCTCCCCCCAGGAGTCCCTGTGCCAGCCCCACCACATCCTGGAAGAGGAGGGGGGCCCTGGAAGGGGCCTCCCTCACATCGCTGCTGTCCTTCACGCACTTCTGGAACAGCCTTAGGGTAGAGGTTGGGGTGCTTGGCCCCAGCCACCACCGGACCTGTCCTGGGAACAGATGACACCTGGGCCTTGCCAGTTAACAAGGACTTGGTGACCACGGCCCTGCGTGATGCAGGGGCCTTGGGTATCCCCCTGCCCTTAGGCTGCTGGGCTGCAGCCGCGGGTCTGGGTGAAGAGTGTTGTGTCGAACACAATAAAGGAAAGCCCAAAGGCCTGCAGGTTGGCCCTCAGGTGTGTGCCTGTCTTGAGTGCGCGAGCTCCTTGGGGACCTGGGTCCTCTACGGTGGGTCCCCGGGCCATGTTCTGTGCTGGGCAGAGGGGCTGTCCGGGCACAAGTGCCCCACGGCTCTGCCGCCAGGGGGCGTCCTCGAGAACCTGGCGGGAGCGCACCACGTGGCTGTGGGAGCTCCGGCGCAGGCGTCGTGGACACTGAGGTGGGCTAAGGCTTGGGCGCCTAGGTGGTCAGGGCCACAGGTGGTCAGGGCCACAGGTGGTCAGGGCCACAGGTGGTCAGGGCCACAGGTGGTCAGGGCCACAGGCGGGCGGGCACGGTGGCGGGTGTCGCCTGGCGCCCCACCAGACACAATGTTGCCCTGGCCTGGGCCATGGGGCACAGGCCAGGAGGAGGCGAGCGAGGAGCCAGGCCTCTCCACAGGCAGTGGCCACGCCGGAGACTGGAGCTCTGGAGAGGAAACCACGGAAGAGCCCGGGACGCCCGTGCAGGGCAGGTGAGGGCGAGGTGCGGCCGCTGGGAGGCGCTGTGGGCGCTTTGCAGACCCGAGACAGTCCGGAGGTCGGTCCTGGGACTGGGATGCTGGCCCTGACTCAAGTCAGCCTCGGGGAGGGAGGTGAGTGGAAGAGCATGTCCTTCCCTTCTCCCAGCCCGCAGCCCCAGGCTCCCAGCCCGTCTGAGGCCGGAGGAGAGCTGTCGCCGCCCTCCAGTCACCTGGCCACCGAGCAGACGGCTGAAGCCCCAGGTAGGCACCAGCTCTTGCTGTTTTCACCACAAGGCCCCGGGGGATTCAGACCCTGTTCTAATCTTGTCTCTCTCCTTTGTAGTGCCTCCTCCTCCCCAGGTGACCTCCCAGGTCACCACCTCAAGGATGACCCCGCTGCCACTCTGGGGTCCCAGCCACGAGGCTAATGAGAGACCGCAGCTGATGGTGAGTTGGGAGATGTGTGGCTCTGTCTCCAGGTAGCTAGCAAGAGGTGCCATAAGAGAGATGGAGCTCAGTCACTTCCTACTCTCCACAGGGGGCCAGCTGTGGGTCGGGCGTCTCGTTGTCTGGCAGGACACTGTGTCATCCTTCCTGGCCTATGTATGACGCCTGGGGTAGGATCCCTACCTCAGGGCATCCAGAAGAAGAGCGAGTGTCCAGGGATGCAGGTACTTTTCGTGGCCCCTCAGCTCAGTTGCGATGTTTCTGCAGCGAGGGCGAGGATGGGAGGCCGAGGCCACCAAGCTAGCAGGCTCTCCTCCTCAGGGCTCCCGGTGACAAGCTATGATGATGTCTTTCTCTTGGACCCTCTGCTACCCTGTGGGCAGCGTATCCCCCTGTACCTGTCCAAGCCCCCTCAGCAGGTAAGAGTGAGCCCCCTGCCATTCTTCCCTTCCTTGCTCCGTGCCAGGCCTGGGAGGGCAACTTTCCCTTCCCGTTTCCTCAGGCAGTGGGCTCTCGGAAGCTGCTGCTCCCACCTCCCATCGTGTCCTCCTCTGTGCGTCCCTCGTCATCCCAGGCCTGCTCCTCCGCCTGGCTCAGCGAAGCCGAGATGATTGCCCTCACCGGTCTGCTGCAGATGAGCCAGGGCGAGCTGCCGTCTCACTCCTCGGCAAGCCCTCTGACCTCCACCGGCTGCCCAGACCCTGTCCCTGCCTCTGAAGAGCCAGGCCCCAGTGGTGGCCAGAGCTGTCCCACACAGAGCCCAGATACCCACTGCTCATAGTGCTGGCTTCCCCACAAGCTCTTCCGTTGACAATAAATCCCTTAGCGTGCAAACCAGACTGTGCAGCTGGAGACAGTGGGGTGTGGAGGAGGATGGGTTCCTTCATTCCGCCACACTCACTCGCCCTTCCTTAAGTCTCCTTACTCACCGCTCGCCCACTACTTGGGGTGGGGAATCCACTGAGCCGAGACAGTCAGGGTGCAGAGCACCTTTAATGGGTAGGTTGGGTCCACAGGATGGGACTGGACTGTGCTCTAGAAGGCAAGGACTTGGTCAGCCCAGAGAAGGGTCAGGTGAGCCTGACTGGCACCAGAGGACGACTCAGGAGGGCAGGCTGCTTGGGGGGCTCTGACATGATGCCTGAAGCTCCCACATTTTTGAGCTGGGGTTCTCGGAGTTCCTCTCTCACTTGGAAAAGTTGAGTGAGGATATCTCTCGGGCTCAGGCGACACAGTGACATCTAGTGTCCGCTGCCAACATGTGAGGGGACAGAGCTGTCCAAATTGGGGTGGGGATCTTCATCCATGGTTTGGCCACAGCTAGCTTGAGACCGATTCTGTAGGAATTCCTCAGGGAAATAAGATCGGGGGGGGGTTGGGCTGAGAGGGCCCAAACTTTGTAAGGTTTTGGGGTTTTGGGGGGTTGGGGCAGAGGGAGGGTCTAGAACTTTCTTAAGAGTCCAATTTCTGGGGAGAATCTCTTCCCGAGGGTGTCTTAGGTGGAACATAGCTGGAAATGACACGGCTGGCCAGGGGCAGCAGGGCAGCTTACAGGGACATGGTGGCCGCAGGGCCCCTTGCTCCCGCATGCAGGAGCTGAGCTATATACTAGGAACTTTTTCTCCTCTTTTCCTCTCTCCCCTGACCATCTCCCACAAAGTTCTAGAACTTGATGCTGGCATAGGTGTGTGGACTCTCCCCAGGGGCTGCTCCGGGCACTTCCAAGGGAGGAACTAGGTCCAGGTCCACGTAGTTGAGGCAGTTGTCCAGAGACCCTGGCTTAGCACTGTTCATTCCTACATAGTCTGGGATGTACATGTAGTCCCCAGATAGTTCTGAAAGTTGGGAAGAGCAGCCCTGAGCCTCTGTGGGTCCCCATCTGTCCCTAATGCTGCAGGGGAAACCCTGATGCCCAAGTCCAGGTTCCCTGGCCTTGAGCTTGTAGTACAAAGGCCCTGGAAAAAATCTATTCATGGGCATGTATTCTGTGCCCTCAGAATCCTGAAGCGACTTGCCAAGAGCTACCCTGGCAGGGGTGGGAGGAAGGACTGGGGGTGCCATCCACATGTAGTCACCAGCCTCTCCTCCCGCCATGTGCACGTAGTCATCCCTGACTCCCATGGCGATATAGTCCCCATCCAGATCCAGCCCCCTGTAGGAGGGTGCGGGCCCCATCCTTTCCAAGGTCTTGAGGTAGTCCTGCTTTTCCCTCTCACCCGGGCTTCGTGGTTGCGCTGCAGAAGCTAGGGTTTCATAAGGTGCCAGGGCAGGGGCGGCAGAAACACTCTTTGGAGGCTCTCCGGACGGCGGCTCATCCTTCCCACTGGTTCCACTGCTCCCCAGCCTCTTCATGGCAGCCAGGACGGTCTCATGAATGCTTTGGGCCACCACTGCATCGGGCGCCTGCATCCACAGCTCCCCGGGACCCATGGGCGCTGAGCGCCCGAGTTCCAGGAAGAAGAAGGAGTCCGCATGGCCGCAGCGGCGCACGCTGAGCAAGGACAGGCGCAGGGCGGGCGGTGGCGATGCCCGGCTGTCTCTGGAGCCTTTGCTTCCTGGCTTGCGCAGGAGGCTCAGGGCCCCAGAACCTAGGCACAAGCGATAGCTGCCGCTGCTCAGGCCTTGTGCTCGCCCCAGCCCCTTGGACCGCAGTGTCACAGGCCAGATGTCCTGGAACGGGGCGAAGATCCAAGACTCAGGGACCTCTTGGGGACTGAGACCTGGAGAGAATAGGCAAGTCACTGGGAGGCAGGGGCTGGGGTCACCGTGCCCCCCAGGAAACCAAGACGTGTGAAAGCTTGAGATTTGAACCTTTGGTGCTCTACGGGGAGACGGGTTCTGGATAAGCTAAGCTGGCACGCGCGCGCGCGCACACACACACACACACACACACACACACACACACACACACACACTCCCCCTCCCTGTCGTCCCTGGGCTCACCCAGAGCAGAGGCAGCAGCCGCAGCGGCGGAGGCGCGCACCTCCAGCAGGGCGCTGTACCATGCTTGCTGTTCCACTTCGCTGGCCGCCGCGACGCCCAGGCTGCTGTCGCTGGTATAGACGACGATCAGGTGGCGCTGGCGGGCATCGGCGCGCTTGCTGATGGTGCAGGCACCCTCCAGGCTCACGCTGCGCCGGGGTCGCGGCGGGCGGCAGCCGCCGGCCAGGAACTTCTTCTCGCTCTCGTAGCACTCCAGGCGCGGAGGGTCCGCGCGCAGGACGAAGAAGCGGCGGCGCTGGGACTTCTGTTTCCGCAGGTGGCCGCAGAGCCGCACGTCGGGCGGGCAGGGCCAGGGAAACGGCGGGCCAAGGGACGCGTCGGTGGACTCGGCCCCGGGGGAGACTGTGGGACCCACCGTGGGACCCGTACCCGCCGGCTTCATCTCCAGCCAAAGGCAGTCAAGTGCCCTCGGAAGGACTGATTTGGATAGCTCTGGTGCCCTGAGCCACCTCCGGCTTGGGACGAGTAGCAGAGATCTGGGGGATGGCAACTGTCTAGTTTGCCTGCATCTCCCCACGCCCTCTCCCGACTCCAAGTCTTGTGCACACCGAGCCTGTGCACCAGCGGGCGTGTGTCCCAGTGGCCAGTGACACGGGGACTCCTAGGTCTAAGGAAAGCTGACCCAAGCTGGGTCAATCTCCCCGTTGGAGTCTCCACCCCTTCAAGTTAACCCTCCCACCCCCCGAGCGCAGGAATTTGCGTTTGGGACCCACAGGCTAGAGTAGGAGTCCTGCACCGCCCGGACCGAACTTTCACAGGGGCGGGGAGTGTGCGGGCGTCTCCACCAATCAGCTGCCTGCATATGGGGGTGGAGGAGTACCGCCAGGGGCAGCCTCGGGCAATCCCGAAAGCCAGAAACCAGGGTGCAGAAGCGGCTGTACGGGCCACGCCAGGACCAGTGATTAGAAGAGCGGCCTAGCCGGCCACGCCGGCTCCCCAGGCCGGAGCCAACCCCGCTCAATCTCGATCTGTTGTGTCCCTCTCCTTCCCACTCAGAGATGATTTTTGTGCCTTTGCTCCCGAGTTATTCAGAGAACATGGCTGCTGACCACTGGAGAGGCTCTAACTGGGGTTCCTCAATGAGTTGGGGCGGGGGGCGATGGATGTCTCAGGACCGGGAAATGAGTAGATTGGCCCCTGGTCACGAACCCTACTCACCAGATTCCTATGCATTCTACGTGAATGCCACTGAAAGATACGCCGAAGAAGAGGTCTTTTCTCAGGGACACCTTCAAAGTTCCCCTCACCACCGAGTCAAGATGCTGACCTGAACCTGAGAGTGGCTGGGAGGGGTCACAGGAGCCAGGATTCTGTGGTAGATGCCTTGTGACCCTTTGCGTCCTGAGAGGTTAGGGTGGGGTCAGAGATCAGACTGTACATGCGTACACACACCATGAGTGCACATGCCTGTGGAGGCCAGAAGGCGACCTCCGGTATCAGCAAGAGCCAGCCCCCTCGTTTTTGGAGACAGGCTCACCTGTTTGGAACTTGGCTAATAGATTAGGCCAGCTGGCCAGGAGGCCCCAGAGATCTGACTCCACTTACCCCGCACTGGGATTACAAGTGCATGCTATCACGCCCAGCTTCGAAAATATTTATTATGCGTGTTGTGCAGGTTGCCTGCATGTGTAGGTCAGAGGACAACTTTGAGAAGTTGGTTCTTGCCTTCCGTCTTGTTGAAGCGGGGTCTCTTTCTTGTACTCGGGGCACGTTGGCCTGGGAGCTTCAAAGCTAGTTATTTGTAGCCCTGGCTGTCCCGGAACACATTCTATAGACCAGGCTGGCCTCGGTCTCAGAGATCCACCTGCCTCTGTCACGAAGTGCTGGGATTAAAGGCGTGTGCCACCACTGTCCGGCTAGTAATATATATATCTTGCTATAGGAGTACTGGGGTTATGATGCATGCCATGAATCCCACTCTGAGGTGTATTCTGTGGATCAAACAGGCCATCAGGCTTGCACAGAGAGGACTCTGCCGACCGACCTGTCTCCCCAGCCCCTTGGATATTTTGTTTTTTCCGTATTAGGAACACTGGTACAGATTCAGGGGTAGGGTGGCATGGTGCATTCGGTCACAGCTTAGTCGACAAGGAGTGGGGCCTAAGCAGACACAGTGATTCCCCCAATGCTGTGACAAAATCCCCGTGGGGAAAGCTAAAGTATAGAGAAGAAAAGGCCAAGCCATGGGATCCTGTTAGGGTATCTGGGGGAGGTCCCTTGGATAAGGGACCCATCTAACAAGTAAACAGAAGCAGAAGCACTTGGGTCTTTTTCTCAGGCTAGTCCAAGGGCAGCCCAAGCAGAGGCCCACAGCCCACTTGTAACCTGGAATACTGGAGAAATTACTTGCCATGATCATGAAGCTGGGCAACTTTGAACACCTTCCCAAACGCGGCATTGAGAGCAGATACCCAGTGCCAACAATCATCATCTGTATGGGCATCATCGAGTGCCTGAGGCCTGCCCCAGGTGCTCCCCAGCCAGCCAGAGGCCCCACCCAGGGCAGAGAGAAAAGCTCAAAGTTCAGTTGGTAGGCCCTGGCAGGTAGCCCTGCTGATAAAGCACTTCTGTAAATTTGTGGCTTGGGCTGGGTCCTCAGGATGCACAGAAAGCTTGACATGGTAGCCACAACCGGAACTCTAGAGCCCCCAAGTGAGATGGGTAGTGGAGATAGCAGGACCCCAGCAGTTCTCCAGACTGTTAGCCTGAGGTATATAGTGGCAAATAGGTCTCCATCTCAAGGGAAACAGTCTCACTCCCTCAGGACTGACTTGATGCTATCCAGGAAGGGTCTCTTATCTCTTCCTGCCTCCCTGAACCTGGTCATCTCACAAACATCTGTCTTTGTGAAATCCCATCTGCTGTCACAGAGACGGCCCTAAACGCTCTGTGTCATTGGGCCCTGGAGTGCTGGGTAAAAGATAAAGCAGGAAGCAGGAGCTGGGGTGTGGACCAGCAAGAGCTAGGAGATGTAAACAGGGCCAGGTGACTCGGTCTGCTGGGTACCAGGAAAAGCCTGGCTTACCTCAGTTGCTATAGCAACAACTCTACTCTTGGCCCTGCTTAAGTATGCTATTTTATAATCTGAAACCCCAGCAACCCAGGAAGTGGCATATTTGGGGCCCTGCTAGGTTCTGGGCACACGATGTCTATGGAATTTTGTCAGCAGGGGTAGGAATCCATTGAGTAGAGCCTGTGGATAGCCCCTGTGCCAGCTTATTCTCTGGGTGTGTATGTTGTGGACTGGGGCAGGGTGGGTGGGTGGGGGTACAGGACCAAGCTATATAATGAGTTCCATCAACCATCCCACCCTGTGGCTCCCCATGTGGAGAAAATTTCAGGGGTTCAGCTCCTGCTTTGTTACCCACAGAGGCTACCCATGGGAGACTGGCTGAGAGATGGATGGGACCCAGAGCCACAGAGCTGTCACCTGCACAGTATGGCGAGAGCATTGGCCAGGGCCTGTATGAAGGACCTGGCCAGTGTGTGAGCCAAATGCAGTTTCAGCCTGTGTGTGCACGTGTGCGTGCATACGTGGCTACACACATCTGTCTAGATTTATAGTGGTCAGGCAAGGCTGTACAAAGAGGAAGACAGGCCTACTCAATCAGGGATGTTTCCATTGTTTTTGCCACTGGTCTGGAGATGCCATATCGGGGAGAGTGCTGGACCCTTCTTTGCCAAGGACAGTGGTTCAGCCCCAGCCTCAGCCTGTGCCCAGGGAATGTTTGAGGTTAACCCCGGGCAGATTCTCAGCCTCGTATAGAGGGCTGACCAGAAGACTGGCCAGGAGGTCCTGACCCCGGCAGCAATCAGGCAACAGGAAAGTCCCTGGGATACAGCACAGTGTGACTTAGACACAGGGAAAAGGGGATTCACTTTAGGGCCCTTTAAAACTGAAGTAAGCTGGGTGGGGGGCACACGCCTGTAATCCCAGCACTAGGGAGGCGGAGGCAGGCGGATTTCTGTGAGTTGGAGGCCAGCCTGGTCTACCAAGCGAGATCCAGGAAAGGCGCAAAGCTACACAGAGAAACCCTGTCTCGAAAAACCAAAACCAAAACCAAACAAACCAAACCAAAACACAAAACAAACAAACAAACAAACAAAAAACCCAAACCAACCAAACAAACCAAAAAACCTGAAGTGATCTGGAGCCAGAGTGAGGGAAGCTGGGTAAAAGAAGCCTGGGAGTGTGGAAGCCCTCACTCCTGGCTGAGAGCGGAATGAGGGGAAAGGGAAGGACCGGAGACGAGGCTCTTTTGGGAATGTGTTTGCCCATCACCCATGAAGCTTGGGCCTGATCCCCAACCCCCCATAAAATGGAAAACAGTGTGGTAGTGCATCAACGAGTTTGAGGCCAGCCCAGGCTACAGAGCGAGTTCCAGGCAAGCCAGGGCTACAGAGCGAGATCCTGGCCCCAAAACAGCAGCAGCAAAAAGCAACGAGAGAAGGCTGGGTGGTGGTGGTGCACGCCTGTAATCCCAGCACTCAGGAGGCAGAGGCAGGCGGATCTCTGTGAGTTCGAGGCCAGCCTGGTCTACAAAGCGAGTTCCAGGAAAGGCACAAAGCTACACAGAGAAACCCTGTCTTGAAAAACAAGCAAGCAAGCAAACAAATAAACCAAAAAAGCAACAGGAGAGGCCGTCTGGCTTGGGGGGCACACACCGGGAACCTTGGTGTTTGTTTGGGAGACGGAGGCAACAGGATTCTGAGTCTGAGGACAGCCTGAGCTACACAGGCTTGGTGGTGGTGGGGAACAGAGTGACCCTAAGGATGACTATTAAGAAAGAAAAAAATCAGTCAGGAGACAGAAAAATACGGAAAAATCTGTACAAAGGCTAGGGGCCAGCTGGGTGACCTCCCTCCTCCCCCTTCCCAGGAGAGGGGGGAGGGAGGGAGGAGGCTAGGCCAGTAGGAAATAGTGAAGAACTGAATCTTGTTGCAAAAAAAAAGGAAGGCCAAGCCTGGCTTAGCAAATAGCAAGAGCTAGAAATCTTTCCAGAAACGTCTAGTAAGCAAAGTAAATGATAACCCAATTCCCACAGCCCTTTGCAGGTCCCTGTGGAAGGCCCAGAGAAACCAATCCTAAGAATGAACAGTTTAAAGGGCCAGGAACTCCCGGCTGAGGTCGGAAGGGCGGGGCCTCTCCAGGCCTCCTGGGGTAAACAGCAAAGCCAAGGCTCTTCTCAGCTGGAGGGGGAGTATTTATCCCCGGCACCATCGCCCGCCCAAACACCTGGCTGCTGACCGAGCAGCCTCGGGTAAGGAACTGCCGGAGGTTCTGAGGATGCTGGGGAGGGGGCTGTTCACTCATCAAATCCCTCCCCTGTGGCATACCCCCCCCCCCCCGCGTGACTACTGAGCTCCAGCTCCAGATGGGGACCCCCACTCATCCCTTCCCTCTTGCAACAGCGGGTACACAGTTCAGCCTTTGGTTGAGGTCACATGTTCCTCAGCCCAGGCCGTGTGGATGGGAAGAGCCACGTCAAGGATCAGTCGTGTTGACTGATCTGTGTCCACTCCAGCTGGTACAAAGGAAGACGACCAGAGACACTTTTTTTTTTCTTTCAAATGCAGTCTTTTCCAACAATGCCTCCAGACAAGCTTTGGTGCAGGTATTTAGGAGCAGCGGGAGGAATGTGGAGGAAAAAAAAGAAAAGAACCAACTCCCCAGCCAATCACAGCCCTTTCATCGGAAAAGCCTAGACTCTGGGGTACACGTTCCTGTTGTTTGTGTGTTGTGGAGAGAATGAGGACACTTGGTTGCTCACCCTCTACCCCTTGGGCTCCAGGATTTATTACCCAGGCACAGACAGGGGTTACTCTATTCCTCAAATTCACAAGAGGAGCCTAGGCAGGTGCTCTACCACTGAGCCACACCCCAGCCCCTCACTGGGGGATTCTAGGCAGGGGCTCTACCACTGAGCCACACCCCAGCCCCTCACTGGGGGATTCTAGGCAGGTGCTCTACCACTGAGCCACACCCCAGCCCCTCACTGGGGGATTCTAGGCAGTTGCTCTATCACTGAGCCACACCCCAGCCTCTCACTGGGGGATTCTAGGCAGGGGCTCTACACTGAGCCACACCCCAGCCCCTCACTGGGGGATTCTAGGCAGGTGCTCTACCACTGAGCCACACCCCAGCCCCTCACTGGGGGATTCTAGGCAGGTGCTCTACCACTGAGCCACACCCCAGCCCCTCCCCGGGGGATTCTAGGCAGATGCTCTACCACTGAGCCACACCCCAGCCCCTCACTGGGGGATTCTAGGCAGGGGCTCTACCACTGAGCCACACCCCAGCCCCTCACTGGGGGATTCTAGGCAGGGGCTCTACCACTCAACTATATCCTGAGCCCTCTTTTTTACTTTTTATCTTTTTAGTTGATTTTTGAGACAGAGTCTCACTAAGCTGCTCAGACCAGCCTTGACTTCACTCTATAGTCCAGGCTAGCTTTGAACTTGTGATCTCCTCCTATCTCAGTGCCCCGAGTTCTAGGATTACAGGCCTGCCCCAAACTCAGCTCAATCCCCCAAATTAAAGGGTTGTCTGGGAGAGGAGAATGGCTGGGTGTATATTTGTTTACATATGTGTGCATATATATATATGTATATAATAGGCTATATTAGAAAATTCTCTATAAATATAAAACACTGGTATCCAAACATGACACGGTTTAACTAAAGTGCTTGACAGAAGCCGGGCACATGGACTCTGTAGGTCAAACTCTGCATCCTGAGTGCCAGGATGGGGGGCAGCCTGGGAAGGGAAATGGAGATGGAAAAGAGGGTGTGGCTGAGCCAGGAAAAAAAAACAAAAAACAAAACAGAAGTACTAGACACCAGAAGCTTCCAGTCCCGGGGCTGTCTGGTGGTTGTCAACAGCAGGCTTCATCTTTACCCTACATTCCCGGCTAGGCTTCTAGCTGGGAGGGGTGAGGCAGCTTTGGAAGGCTGGGCGTGGAGCTGCTGCTCCCTTGGGGGGGGTGGGGCAGCTGCGCCTGACTTCTCTCTCACCACAGGCCAGGAGGGCCAGGAGGGCCAGGAGAGAGGGCTGTCTTCATACCTAATAATCTGACAGAAATACACCTTGGTGGGGCCTCCTGGTAAGGGTGTCCTAGCTCCTTCTGGGCTCCTTCCTGGATAGGTGACAGCGAGCAGGGAGGAAACCCTTGGGCGGGCGGACCAGGAGGCCTCAGTCTGATTCATCTACAAGCCCCCAGCACCTCCCCTGTTCCCAGATCCCTAACCCTGCACACCAGGCCCAACCCCAGCCTCAGACCCACAGAGATGCTCCACAGGCAGGTGGTCAACAGAGCTCTAAGGGGACGGCGGAGTCCGTCCACCCCACCCCACCCCCGCCCCCCTGGGGTAGGGGAGAGCCTCTTCTTCCCCCCAAGGACACAGTGCTACAAGAAGGGGTTTGTGGTTGGAGGCTTGGAGGCAAAGGCAGAGGCTCCAGTCTGGAAAGGAAAGAGCAAAAGGTCAATAGGTTAGCGGGGTGGGGGTGGGGGTGGCTGGGGGGGTGGGGGTTGTAGAGGCCACAGAACGTAACTACGCTTGAGGACCGCAGACAAGGGAGATGGAGAGCATGTGATGGGAATGGAACACAGAGGGGGCCCGGAGCTGGGTGGGGTGACACACCCCTGTCATCCCAGCACTTAGAAAGCTGAGGCAGGAGGATCATGAGTTCTAGGCTAGCCTGAGCTACAAAGTGTGACTCAGTCTCCAAAAGGGTGGTGGTGGGGGGAGGGTTGGTTGGCTCCATGGGTCAAAACATTAGCTGTGCAATGGGGGCCTGAGCTCGAATCTCCAGCACCCACGAGAAAAGCTGGTGTGGTCACACGTGCACCTGCAACCCCTGTGTTGTGGTGACTGGAGGCTTCCGGGCCACCAGTCTAACTGTCCAGGTCCAGTGAGAGGCCCTGTCTCAAGAAGAGAAGGTGGAGAGGGATGGAAGGGCACCTACGGCCTCCCCTGGCCTCAGGGAATGCATGTGTGTACCCACTCCAGGACGGGATCTTAGTCATACCCCACATCGCCACCTTCTGGAACGATGATGTCTCCAATGCCACGGTGTGGTACTCACCATGAAAGGATTGGTGGAGATCCCAGACACCTGGCTCAGAGGCCTCTGGCCCAGCTTGGAGGTTCCCAAGTCGCCAAAGGAAGAGCCTAGGAGGCAAGGGCAATAATTTGGTTGGGCGTGTCCGTCACCTTCCTGGAGGGGAGCCACTTGCTGTATCCCCAGTGAAGACCCAAGAAGGGCCCTCCCAGAATTCTCGGGAAAAGTATGGAGCCATCGGACACGGCCGGACCAACAGCTCATCTGGTCCCCCTACTGGTCAGAAAGAGTCTGTATATGTGTGTGCCCTACAGGCAACCCCCACCCTCCCCCAACCACCACCACATAAGTTTATCCTCCCATGATTCAAGCAACTGTGGACTAAAAAAAAAAAAATCTTTAAAAATATGTGGCTGGGCAGTGGTGGCGCACGCCTTTAATACCAACACTCAGGAGGCGGAGGCAGGCAGATCTTTTAGTTCAAGACCAGCCTGGTCTACAGAGGGAGTTCCAGGACATCCAGAGCTACACAGAGCAACCCTGTCTCAAACAAAACCAAAACCAAACAAGCAAAATATAAAGAAAAATTACATCTGACATGTGTTGGAACCCCCTTTCTTGTCTATAACAGGTATTTACGTAGCATTTCTGTTGCATTAGATCATATGCAGCCAAGCACAGCGGCACAGTTATGTGATCCCAGCACCTGGCAGGCCGAGGTGAGATGGTCATAATAAATTCAATGCTGGCCTGGGTTACATACTACAAACCTATCTTAAACCAAACCAAAACAAAAAGATAAAATAAAAAAGGCTGGTGAGGTGGCTCAGTAGTAAAGGCTCTTGCTGCCAAGTCTGTCAACTTGAGTTCAATCCCCAGGATACACAGGGTGGAAGGAGAGACCCGACCATCACAAATTGTCTTGACCTTCATAGCAGTGATGTGACATGTGCACCCTCAGCCCCCAAATAACTGTTAATACAGAGCGAATTCCAGGATAGCCAGAGCTACAGAGAAACCCTGTCTGGAGCAACCAAAAAACAAACAAAAAAGACAAAAGGCAAAGGCTTGGAGAGAGAGGGCTCCACAGTGAAGAACACAGGCCACTCTTCTAGAGGACCAGGGTTCAAATCCCAGTACACATGGGTGTATTAAACCATTTGCAGCTCCAATACAGGGAACCTGATGCCCTCTTCTGGCCTCTTCAGGTACTGCATGCATGTGCTGCACAGACATCATGCAGGCAAAACACCCATATAAATAAAAATTCCTCTTAAAAGGATATATATACAGAGAGAGGGGTGTGTATGTGTGTTTGTGTGCGTTTGCGTATGCATGTGCATGCGCGCGTGCGTGTATAGATTCCTCCCTTCTTTATTGTACTGGGAATGAAACCCGGCGCCTCACTCATGCTAGGCAAGAGCTCTACCCGTGGGCCACATCCCTGCCTTCTTTTCGGTTTGAGGTGGTCTTGAGCTTGTCTTCGCCTCTTGGGTAGCTGGCATTATAGGATGAACAAGTGTGCAGAGGCTCTGTGTAAATGACACGCCGTTTACATAAGCAGCGTCTGTGGAGTCCTGTGCGCACGGAAGCCCCGGAATAGACCACACGGAATACGCAGGAGCCGTCCCGTACCCACACACAGTGGGAAGCGTGGAGCGGGGGGCTCACACCCAGTCCTCTTACCATTCTGCTGCTCGGTCAGCGCAGCCTGTGTGGGGAACACTGGTGTAGGGAAGGGGCTGGCAAAGGCCCCACCGGGTGGTACCGGCTGGAGGAGGCCAGGCCCAACACTGCTCATCCCGAAGCCGGGCCCTGTGGAGTGAGAGACCGGGATGGTGAGATGACAAGCTTTGTATTTTCTTCCCCAAACCCCCATATGGGAAACGGGGTCACTTTTCCCACAGTGGAAGGACCCTGAATGAATCCACAGAGCCACGCAGCTTTCCGCCTAAAAGCTACCGACCCTGTGATCTCCCTGCACTCGGGGCTCCTGGCTTGGAGGGCATAGTTCCTGGGAGCCGCAAGGCTGTCCTTGAACTCATCCTCACCTCTGCCTCCCTAGTGCTGGGATGACAGACCAGTGCCATCATGCCCAGCTCCACCGTTTCATCCCCAGAGTGGGCGTGGTACCCATCTCACGGGGCCACTCCGAGAGTTAACAACGGGGAGGCACCAGTATGCGTGACTCAGCTTTCTCTAGGTGGCCTCCTGTCTTCCTGGCCCTTCACTGAGCTAGGGAGGATTTGAGGAGTCTGAGGGGACACTATAGAGGCTGTGGAGGGTGGGTGGGACGCCACTGCAAGGCCTTGCTGAGAAGGACAGGGAATAAGGAGTGTTCCACTGTGGTTCTCTGGTAGCTCAGGCTTGGGGCACTGACGGGAGAAAGTTGGGGGGATGCCCCGAGGGGGTCTGGACAGGGGCTGCAAACATGACATCATGACACCATCAGCCAATGGGAAAACACGCTTCAAAACCGACTTGGGGAAAGGCATGCCTGTCTTCCTCTTCTGTCCCTCTTCTCCACCCCCCCCCTTCCTCCTCCTCGGCTCTCCCTCCTTTTTTCTTTGAGACAGGGTCTCACTATGTAGACCAGGGGTGGCCTGACTGTGTACCCCAGCCTGTCCTTGAACGTGTGATCCTCTTTCTTAGGCAGTACTGGTACTATGGGGGGGGGGTTGGGTTTCAGCCCACTAGGAGGCCTGGGTCTGCAGATGGGTCTAGCCTGGGCTGGTGGTGGTGGGGAGGAGCGGGTGGCTGACTACTCTTTGGATAGTGGGAGACATAGGTTAGGAGACTCTGCACTCTCTGAAAAGGTGGAAGGCAGCTCTGGACTTACCCGAGGCCAGGCCATTGGTCTGGAATGGGTTGGTAGAAGGCAGCTGGGGTTGGGCAGGGGTGGCGAAGGGATTCGTGAAGGCTGCTCACAGCAGAGGGGGGCGGGTTGGAGAGAAAGATGGTTTGAGTCCTGTCTCTCTTGGAAGTGTGTCTCCCACCCCCTCCCAGGTCTCCCCAGGTAGGACTCACCTCCAAAGGTGAGCCCTGCATTGCCGCTAACACCTGGCAGAGCCGGCTGTAATGCAGGGACCTGGCTGGGCATCCCGAAAACACTGTGGCACAGGGAGAGAGGCGGGAATGGGCATCTTCCGGGAAGAGCAGGGGGGGGGGGGGCTGAGGAGGCGAGCCCACCATGTTACCCCAGGCCAGGCCAGCAAGCCCAGGGGAGACAAGCAGGCCATTAGGTGCTGCTATCAGCCTGGGACAATGCCACCCACCTTCAGGTGAGTGAGTCACCTTCACGTCTGGACCCACCTGCCAGGGAGACCTCCAGCTGCCACCCTGGGTCCCAGGAAGCCACCCACGTCTGCGAGGCTGCTGGGCTGAGTGGCAGCCGTGAGGGGAGCCACACCGAACGCAGACATCTGGCTGCTCCCTGGATGACGAGATAAAATGAGGAGGCCGGGGTGAGACTGGAGGCATGGGGCAGGAGAGGAGATGGAGGTGGGGTGTGGAGGGTGGGGGTGCGGTGATGACGGGTGAGGCGCCTACCGGACCCTCTGAGCCAGCCCGGTTTTCCCATGACCACCTAGCGTGGGGGAGCTCATCTCCCGAACTCCTGGGTAAGGAAGGCAGTAGCCCGGACCTTCTGCGGCTGCCCAGTGATGTAAACTACCACCCTCACCTTGGCTGTCCTCTTTCATGTCATCCAGCTGGATCTGTATGTCCTAGATGGATGCCTGTCTCTTCAGCAAAATGCCATTCCTCTCTTCCTCTCTCTTTTGTGAGACAGGGTCTCAATATGGAGCCCAGGCTGGCCTTGAACTCTCCTTCATCCCCTTGCCTCAGCCTCCTGCGTGCTGTGATAACAAGTAGGCCTGGAATAGATGGTGCTAGGAATCGGATCTAGGGCTCTGTGTATACAAGACAAACGCTCTACCAACTGAGCCACAATCCTAGCTTCTAATTGATCTTAAAAACTAATGAGTTAGCTGGGCAGTGGTGGTGCACGTCTTTAATCTCAGCACTCAGGAGGCAGAGGCAGGTGGATCTCTAAGTTTGAGGCCAGCCTGGTCTACAGAGAGTTTCGGGACAGCCAGGGCTACACAGAGAAACTTTATCTCGGAAAAAAAAAAAAAATCAACTACCCAAAGAACAAAAAAATTAGTTTATTAATTGTACCAAGAAGCAAATGTAAGGTCCTTTGCATGCTAGATAAGTGCGCTACCATGGAGCTATGTCCCAAACCTTTGATGTTTTTCGGACAGCGTCTCACGATGTAGCCAGGGAGACCTCGAACTTGCAGCAATCCTATCTCATTTTCCTGAGTGTTGGGAGGCCACCACACTCAGTGTCTCCCCATCTCCCAATCCCCCCCAGGGGTGCTGAGTGGAGAACCCAGGGCCTTGTGCATGCTAGGCAAGTACTCTGCCACTGAGTCACATCCCAGTTCAGTTCTGGCTTCTTTCAAATGCCCCCACATTGTAATTTCAATTTCAATGCTCCCCGTCCCCCAAAGGCTGTATTTATCTTTTTTTTTTTTATTACTTTTTATTTGTGTGTGGGTGAGAGAGCTTTTTACGTAGGTTCTGGAGATGGAACTCAGGTCATAGGGCTCGTACAGCAAGCGCCTTGACCCATGAGTCATCTCAACAGCCCCCGTCCAGGCTTTCAACCACAGAATGGAAGGCAGGTAGATCTGGGTCATGCTTTTCCCATGCCTGCCTGCCTGCCTGCCTGACTCAGAGGACATGGGGTTTCTGAGCTACCGCAGCTACCTCCAGGAATGAGTCAACCCTTCGATGCTGCCTGGGTCTCCGTGTTCCAGCTACTTCCGGGGAGAGGGAGCTTTCCACCCTAGCTGGATCGCGGTCTGTGAAGTGGTTCCCTGTGGACACTAGGGGGCAGAGCTGAGCTTTAAAAAACAAAAAAACAAAAAACAAAACCAAAAAACCAAAAAACTGAACCATCGCCAGCTCCAAAGCGGCAGCTCAGTATTTATTTATTAATTTTTTTGCAGGGAGGGGTGCACATGGAGGTCAGAGGACTCGCAGTAGCTGGTTCTCTCGTTACATCATGTGGGTTCTAGGGATCAAACTCGGGTCACTGGGCTTGGCGGCAAATGCCTTTACCCACTGGGCCATCTCGCTGGCCTCAGGCTGCTGTTCTGCACATTTAGCAAGTTCCCCTTTTCACACCCCTTTGACCTACACAAATGAAACACAGCCTGTCAGAAGAGCTACCCGCCTCTCGAAATCTCCCATCAAGTCCCACAGATCCCTCTGTCCCTTGTGTTGCTGGGGGTGGAACCCGGGGCCTCCAATGTGCAAGGCACAGTTAGAGACATTCAGGCCCAATGCCCTGGGAAGGCTGTGCGTCTCGGGACTTTCCTCTTGCTATCTATCTTTAGAGAAAAACCAGCTCTATCTGGAATGCAATCGCTGGTGCTGTAGGCAGGCACCCCCCACCCCGTGCCCTTCTCGGTGTCTTTTCAGGCAGGGTCTCATCTAGTCCAGGCTGGCCTGAGACCCCCAATGTAGCTAATGACCTGAAACTTCTGAGTGCCAGCCTGACGGGCCTGCCTGGCCTGCCATGCCTGATTTCTGTGGTCATAAGGACCAAACCTAGTGTCTTGGACAAGCTAGGCAAGCACCCTACCAACTGAACTATAAATAAACAGAAGATAAAATTTAAAATAAAAAAAATCTTCCTTGCACATATGCCTGGTGTACAGAGGCCAGAAGGGGGCATCAGATCCCCTGGAACTGGAGGTACAGATGTCTCTGAGCCAATATAGGTGCTGGGAATCGAACCTGGGTCCTCTGGAAGAACAGCCAGTGTGCATTAACCACTGAGCTGTCTCTCAAGCCCGACATATGTAACTCCTATTTGTTGGAATTTATGGGACTTCTGTTTCCTAGTGCATGTCCAACCATGAAAGGATCACGTTTGAAAAAACAATATTTAGGGGCTGGAGAGGTGGCTGAGTGGTAAAGAGGATTTCTTGCTATTGCAGAGGAACCAGGTTTGGGTCTCAGTACCCGTGTGGTGGCTCACAACCACCTACCCCCAGTTCCAGGGGTTTCAATGCCCTCTTCTGGACACCACACGAGGGGCACATTCATGCATGTAGGCTTAAAACACTCATACACACAAATAAAAATAAAATAAATTTTAAAAAGGGGGGGTTGGGGGAGCTGGAGAGATGATTCAGCAGTTAGGAGCACTGGCTGCTCTTCCAGAGGACCCGGGTTCGATTCCCAGCACCCCCACACACGGCAGCTCACAACTGTTTATAACTCTAGTTCCAGAGGATCCAACACCCTCACACAGACATCCATGCAGGCAAAACGCCAATGCACATAGAAATAACAATAAATTATTAAAGGAAAAATATATTCTGGAGGGAGATTCTGTCAGTGGGTCACAAAGTCCCACTTTTATTTCAGAGAACTTGCTAAATAGTTCCTCAGATCGCCTTCAGCTGGCTCGAAACACACCGTGTCCATTAATCTCATGAGGGAGAGACCACAGACTCCTTCTCACTTGGCTTATTAAATTCTCATTGTGTCGGGACGGGTGGCGGAGGCGCACACCTCTATTCCCAGCACTCAGGAGGCAGAGGCAGGCCAATCTCTGGGAGTTCGAAGCCAGCCTAGTCTGCAAAGTGAGTTCCAGGACAGGCAGGGCTACACAGAAAATCCCTGTCTCAAATTCTCATTATGTCTAGTAGTCAGTGTTCTGCCAGCCTCAAGGCTGAACTGCCAGTTACTTTCAGTACATACTACAGGAACCTCTGTATGGATTTTAACATAAATGTCTTGTTTACACTGACGTGTTTATTGTGTGTGTCAGGGAGTGCACGGCCCATGGGAAGCTCTGAGGACAACATTCCTCCGTTGGTTTTCTTCCACCTTTGAGTTTCTGGGATTTGACTGTGATGGTCAGGATTGGCGGTGTGCACCTTTAACCAAAAATCTGGTCAGCCTGGATTTTATTCTTCTCAGTATAAAACGGTGAAGGCATGGGGACTGAAAGTTCAAGACCAGTGTGGACAACTTAGATCCTGTTCTAAACTAAGAATGACGAGGAATATAGTTCAGTAGTGAACTACTTTCCTAGACACCTCAGTGAGTACCTTGGGGCGTGGCTCAGTGGTAGAGCACCTGCCTAGAATCCCCCAGTGAGGGGCTGGGGTGTGGCTCAGTGGTAGAGCACCTGCCTAGAATCCCCCAGTGAGGGGCTGTGGTGTGGCTCAGTGGTAGGGCCCCTGCCTAGAATCCCCAGTGAGGGGCTGGGGTGTGGCTCAGTGGTAGATCACCTGCCTAGAATCCCCCAGTGAGGGGTTGGGGTGTGGTCAGTGGTATAGTGGTTGCCTGAGGCTGATGTTCAATTCCCAGTACCACAAAATCAATCAATTAATCAATCAATCAAACCAAGGCAGCCCTGCAGTACTGAGTAGCACAGTGTGGATGTTAAGGGCAGAGTCAGGAAGTTTGGGTTCTCCTATCCTGTGTTGCACAATTAGATAATCTGGTTTATAATGCTGTATTTTTTTCATTCTGGTGATAGAACCCAGGCTCTCAAGTACTCGAATTACACTTGACCACGTGAACCACACCTTGGCTACATTTTATTTATTTTTGAGATAGGGTCTCACTATGTAGCCCTGGCTGTCCTGGAACTCACTCTGTAGCCCAGACTGGACTCGAACTCACAGAGATCTGCCTGCCTCTGCTTCCCAAGTGCTGGGATTAAAGGCGTGTGCCAGCATGTGCGGGCATGCCCAGCTACACGTTTACAGACTTCAGAGGACCTTGAGTTGGCTGGGGGCTGCACAGAACTCACCAAAGCTGTAACTTCCGGCTAGCGTCCGATTGGCTGCTAATGAGGGCGGAGAAGGGAAAAAGAGTCACTGGCTTGTCCCTAGACATCTGGTCTCTACAGCCCTTCAGCTGCCAACTCCTAGTGTCCTGCATGGCCGAAGGAAGGAGAGGCAGCCTTAGGGCTCTGGAGACAGATATCTGGAGGCTTTGGAAGGAATCGCAGGCTTGAAAGGGAGCCAGAGTCTCCTGCGATTCCTAAAACCACAACACTCAGTTTTAAAGACCTTTGATCTTGGAAGGGGCGGGTGTGGATGCCTGGGGATTACCCTGAACTTCACCTAGCCACTTGACCCTTTGGGGCAGGATATTACAGACAGTGAGAACAGGATGTACACATTTTTATAGGACATAGCCTCCAGTATTTCCAGTCGGAAGTTTTCTGCCTGGGTCAGAGGAGCAGGTAAAGACATCTGTGATGCAAGTCTGAAGGCCTGGCTTTGGTCCCCATGGACCACTCATGTAAATTGTCATCTGACCTCTACATGCGTGCCACGGCGCCCATGGGCCTGCCTGGGTGTGCGCACACACATACAAATATGTAAAATGAAACACTTTTTAAAAACAGGAAAGAAAACTGTCTCGGGGTAGAATCTGTGCAGAACTTGTGGCAATTTTCCTGCTATGGAAAAGAGGACCATGGCGCCCCCTGTCTGTAACTGGCAGTCCTACCCTTCAAGGAGAAGCAGCAGGTCCTTATGACCCTCTCCAGTCAATGGGGACGGGAAGGAAGACGTGGACGTGGACAGCTGATGCTATGGAAAGACAGGCAGGCAATGGCTGGGTGAGGCAGTTTACCTGCAGGGGTCGGCTGGGCCTGGAACGGGGCTTGGACCGATGGAGGGAAGCTTCCGAAGGCGGAGGTGCCGGGGCTGCCGCTGAAGGCGTCGAAGTTGGCGAAGCCTCCATGGGAAGGAGTCTGGCCTATGGGTGGAGGAATAGAGGCTGTGTGAAGGAAATGTGTACACAGCCAGACGCGCTGGCGTCTCAGTCAGGGTTTCTATTCCTGTGAAGAGACACCATGACCACAGCAACTCCTATAAAGGAAAGCATTGAATCGAGGTGGAGGCTTACAGCTCAGAGGTTCAGTCCATTAGCATCATGGCAGGGAGTGTGGTGGCATGCAGGCAGGCAGGGTGCTGGCTAAGTCTTGATCAAAAGGCAACAGGAGGTGGACTGTCTCACTGGGTGTAGCTTGAGCATAGGAGACCTCAAAGCCCACCCGCACAGTGACACACTTTCTCCAACAAGGCCACACCCACTTCAACGAAGCCACACCTCCTAATAGTGCCAACCCCTTTAGGGGCCATTTTCTTTCCAACTACCATAGTTGGCTTGTTTGCCCACTTGAAACAAGCTAATGTCATTTAGCAAGAGGAACCTCAAGTTGAGAAAATGCCTCCAACCGTACACGGTGGTGCACGCTCTTAATTCCAGCATTTGGGAGGCAGAGGCGGGGTGGGGTGGGGTGGGGTGTCTCTGTGAGCTCAAGGCTAGTCTGGTTTATAGAGTGAGTTCTAGGAGAGCCAAGGCTCTATAGAGAGCCTTTTAAAAAAAAAAGAAAGAAAGCAGGCTGACTAGTCTACATAGCATGTTCCAGGCCAGTCAGAGCTATACAGTGGGGCCCTATCTCAAAATTTCAAAACAAAACAAAATACAAAAAAGAAAAAGAAGAGAGCAGGCTGAGCAAGCCACAAGGAACAAGTGTGCAAGCAGTGTTCCTGCCTTGAGTCCCTGCTACATCTTCTTTTAAGGGACTGTGAACCAGGATATGTAAGCCAAATAAACCCTTCCCCCCCACACACTGGTTTATGGTCAATGTTTTATCACAGCGATAGAAACCTAACTTAGACACCCAAGCATGGTGGCTCACACCTGTGACCCCAGGACTCAGGAGGCTGGAGTGGAGAAAATCATGAGTTCGAGACCAGCCTGAGCTACGTAGCATGGCCCTGTCTCCAAAAGAGACAGAGTCAGGCAGTCTCTCTTGGTCTCTGCTAGAGGGTAGCTCCATCCCCAGGACCCATGTAATGTGCTTATAATCCCAGCACGGAGGACACAGAGACCTCTGAGACTCACTGGCCAGCCAGCTTAGCATACATGGCAAGTTCCAGGCCAGCGAGGACCTGGTTTTTGTTTGTTTTACTTTAATTAAAAAGGCCGGTGCTGAAGAGATGGCTCTGTGGTGAAGAACACTTCTTGCAGAGGACTGGGGTTCCATGGCCAGCACTCATATGGTGACTCACAGCCATCGTAACTCTGGTGCCCGAGAACGTAAAGTCCTCTTCTGACCTCTGTGGGCACCAGGCATGCGCGAGGGGCACAGACATAGATATATGAGAAACATTCATACGCATAAAGTAAATAAATCTGAAAAAAAAAAAAGTACAAAGGAAAAAAAAGGTGGCTGATAGCGGACCAACAACAGCTACTGTAGTCCCCCGGCCTCTAAGTGCACACACACGAACATGGACACACACACACGAACATGGACACACACACACATGAACATGGACACACACACACATGAACATGGACACACACACACATGAACATGGACACACACACATGAACATGGACACACACACACATGAACATGGACACACACATGAACATGGACACACACACATGAACATGGACACACACACACGAACATGGACACACACACACGAACATGGACATACACACACATGAACATGGACACACACACACGAACATGGACACACACACACGAACATGGACACACACACACACATGAACATGGACACACACACACGAACATGGACACACACACATGAACATGGACACACACACACATGAACATGGACACACACACATGAACATGGACACACACACACGAACATGGACACACACACATGAACATGGACACACACACACGAACATGGACACACACACATGAACATGGACACACACACACACACACACATGAACATGGACACACACACATGAATGCTGTGGATATCGCTCTGTGTAAATAAAATGCTGATTGGCCAGTAGCCAGGCAGGAAGTCTAGGCGGGAGAAGCAGAGAAGAGAATTCTGGGAACGGGAAGGTGGAGGCAGAGACAGTGCAAGCCGCCGCCATGAGAAGCGAGATGTAAGGGACTGGTAAGCCACGAGCCAAATGGCAACTTACAGACTAACAGAAATGGGTTAATTTAAGATATAAGAACTAGATAGCAAGAAGCCTGCCACGGTCATACAGTTTGTAAGCAATATTAAGTTTCTGTGTGTTTACTTGGTTGGGTCTGAGCGTCTGGCGGGTGAGAGAGATTTGTCTTGACTATGGGCCAGGCAGGAAAACTCTAGCTACACATGAGCACGGACACACACACACGAGCATGGACACACACACATACGTGGGGAAAATGAGTCAGCTCTTTATTCTCCGGCCTCAGCCTCCCGAGTATCAGGATTACAGGCATGTTCTACAACACTTGGCTCCCTGCTTAGCAGAGATGAAGTAATGAAATGGCTTCTCTGACGGTTAAAGGGTGGGCTGGGGGCCCCCACGGATACGCTCTATGGCTAAACTCCCAAGTACAATCCATGCTACTCCTTGTCCCCTGTTCTGCCAGCCACATGGAAAAGTCAGGCCCCATGTGGACCCGAACGTCTTTGCAGTACTATGTAAATACCACCACAGAACTATACTAGGTGTAGACGGGGGTGTGGGGGTGTGGGGGGTAGGGGGTGTCTCACCATGGGCGGCACTCACCTCCAAAGCCTGGGAAGGCGGCAAAGGCTGGCGCCACCTGGGGAGCGGCAAAGGGGTCTCCGCCAATATCGGCCAGCAGGTCAGTGCTGGCTTTCTTGGTGGATGAGTGGGAGGGAGGCTGGGAGGTCCTGGCCTGGGCTGTTCGAGCCTGGGACTGGTTGCCAGACTTGGGAAAGAATTGAGTGTGACAGTCAGAATCCCACCCGTGACCTGGGTCCCTCCAGACCTTCCCAGGCTGGTCCCAAACAGTTAAGCAGAGAGAAGGCAGAGTAAGTTGGTGCCCTCGGCTGAGAGCGGTCCCATGCAGAAGTCACCTAGGTTCCTCTTTTTTTTTTCCTTCCTTGTAATTTTATATGTATAGGTGTTTTGTCTGCATTTATATATGTATACCATATGTGTACCTGGTGACTTTAGAAGCCAGAAGAATGTGTTGGGTCCCCTAGAACCCTAAGCACCTCTTGTAACTCAGCTAATCCTCTCTCAGAACATCGGCCCCTAGAATCGGGTGTTTGAGAGCACATAGAGGTGCCCATAAGATGCATGGCAATTGGCTGCAGTGTCCAGGAGCTCTCACTTCTGCGTCTTTGCCGGATACAGGAAGTGCTGTCCTAGCACCTCAGAAGGGAGGGTCAGGACTGAAGTCATTAGGTGCCACTTCCTGCTGGGTTCCCGGGATACCAGGTACAAGCTAGAGGGAGCAGCAGGGCTGAGAACCAACTTCCAGCTCCTGGACTGCTGCTGGTCTGCTAAGTCCTGGAGACCTGACTTTGCAAAGCGCCGACCCTGTCCCACACAATCTACACCCGACCACAGTGGGGATGGGAGGGTCAGGCCGGGGTTACCTGGCTCGAAGAGGAAGCAGCATCAGATGGCACAGGGTCTCCCAGAAGTGTCCGCATGGGCTTCCCTTCCGGGACAGAGCCCTGGGCAGAGGTAGAGGCACTGCCTTTGCTATAAGAGGGTCCTTTGACTTGCTCTGGGGGGACGTACCTGTGGGAAAGAACAGTTATGCTGGGAAAGAGAAAACCTTGACGGTGCTCAGCTGAGGTGGTCGAGAAGAAAAACAAGTTACAGGATCAAAGTTTTACTGTTGCTTAGTGCTCTACCACTGAGCCACACCCCAGCCCCTCACTGGGGGATTCTAGGCAGGGGCTCTACCACTGAGCCACACCCCAGCCCCTCACTGGGGGATTCTAGGCAGGGGCTCTACCACTGAGCCACACCCCAGCCCCTCACTGGGGGTTCTAGGATAAATGTTCTACCACTAAGCTACACACCCAAATTGCTTAGGCAGGAACTACCCACACCCGGCATCTTTCCCATATCTTAATGCATCTTTCTTTACTTTATGTTGAAGTTTTCTATTATTATGTGAGTGTATATGTGTGTGTGTACTACATGTGCAAGTACAGGTGTACAGGCGTACAGGCATGTGTGTCACTGAAAGTCAGAGGACAACTTGCAGGAGTGTCCAGTTTTCTCAGGGCATTTTCTACTTTAAAAAAATTATTTTTTTTGAGATAGGGTTTAACATGTAACTTTGACTGCCCCAGAACTCACTCTGTAGCCCAGGCTGGCCTCGAACTCACAGAGATCCGCCTGCCTCTGCCTCCAAAGTGCTGGGATTAAAGGCCTTTACCACCACACCTGGGTTCTTTAAAGTATTTTTTAATGATCTTACGTTATTTGTACAAAATAATGGATTTCACCAGGTGGTGGTGGTGGTGCATGCAGGCAGAACACTGTATACATAATTAAAAAAAAAAAAAAAAAAAGGATTTCTCAAACCGGGCGGTGCTGGCACACACCTGTAATCCCAGCACTCGGGAGGCAGAGGCAGGCGGATCTCTGTGAGTTCGAGGCCAGCCTGGGCTACAGAGTGAGTTCCAGGAAAGGCGCAAAGCTACACAGAGAAACCCAGTCTCGAAAAACAAACAAACAAAAAAAAAGGATTTCTTTCCTTCCTCTTTCAACATCTCAAACTTCCTTGGTTTTAAGTGGTCAGACACACAACAATGTGGATGAAGCAGTTTTCTTATTTTACAACTTCCTTCTTTAAAAAAAAAAAAATTGTTTTATGTATGAGTGCTCTAGCTGCATGTCCACCTTTACACCAGAAGAGGGCGCCAGATCTCATTACAGATGGTTGTGAGCCACCACGTGGTTGCTGGGAATTGAACTCTGGACCTCTGGAAGAGCAGCTATCTCTCCAGCCCCTACAACTTCCTTCTTGAGCCCACCCCCCCATAACTTTCTGGGTCTCTCCCTGTCTCTGACTCTTAGTGCTAGGGACTGAAGCCCGGGCCTCCCACAGCTTACACAGAAACCCTTTCTGCACTTGTGATTTTGAGACAGGGTCTAAGTGGACCGGGCTGGCCCTGAACTCCCTCCTCCTCCCTCAGCCTCTGGAGTGGTTAGGATCACTGGCCGCACTACCAGATTTTCTGACTTCTCCCTCTCAGTCCCACAGAGAATGCGACTGTACCTTGTCCAACATGGAGCTCAGTCTGTCCCCACCTCCAGCCCCTGCATACAACCCTTATTCTGGAAGCATCTTAATGCTAGGACACCCCAAGGAAGTGGTCTCAGGTTCCGTGGGTAAAGTGCCTGTTGTGTAACCATGAAGACTTGAGTTCAGATCCCCAACACCCACACAAGGCCACGTGTGGTGGCCAGTCTGTCTGTAATCCCAGCTCGAGGGGTGGAGACAAGTAGGTCCCACGGGCTCACGGGAAGCCAGTCTAGCTAAACTTCCAAGTGCCAGGCTCACTGAAAGACCCTGCCTCAAAAACTGAAACGGAGGGCCTGTGACTTGGCTCCGTGGGCAAAGCGGCTTGCTGCCAAGCCTGATGACCCAAGTTCAATCCCTGAGACCCACCTGGAAGGGGAACCTGATCCACAAACTTGTCCTCTGACCTACACATACACACACACACACACATGCACACACACACACACACACACACACACACACACACACACACACACGCACATGTGTGTGTTCAAGATCTACGGAGCTGTAGAAACCAGTTCACGTGGACAGATCTGCCTCCTTGGTCCAATCATTCCCCAATTCAGAGGACATGAAAACTGCAGGGTCAGGGCTAGGGATTCGGCTCAGCGGGCCAAGCACACACGAAGCCCCAGCTTTGAATCTCAACACTACATGAGCAGGGTGTGGTGGTTCACACTTGGAATCTCACCACTCAGAATGCCAGCAGCAGGAGAATCCAAAATTCAAGGTCATCCTTGGATATGTAGGGAGCTCAGGGTTGGCGCCTGGGCTACATGTCTCAAACAAACAGAACTCCAGGGTTAGTGATGCATAACGAGTACCTTCATGTCGATTTGTTATCTCATTATTTTGAGACAGGGTCCAGGCTTGCCCAGAACTCACAAAGTAGCCAAGGATGACCTTGAATTTCATTTTTTGTTTGTTTGTTTGTTTTTGGTTTTTTTGAGACAGGGTTTGTTTGTGTAGTTCTGGCTGTCCTAGAATTGGCTCTGGAAACTAGGCTGGCCTTGAACTCACAGAAATTCACCTGCCTCTGCCTCCTGAGTGCTGAGGCTAAAAAAAAAAAAAAAGTGTACTACCACTGCCCAGCTATGACCTTGAATTTCTGATCCTCCTGCCTCAGCCTCCCAAGAGCTGGGATTACAGGCATGCACCCATATGCTCAGTTTCAACTCATTACTTTGAAGTCAGAATTTAACACTAATTCAATCTGGGAGCTGGGGTCAAAGTCTGGTCTTGGAGAAATGTCAGCATTATTTTGGAAATGGGGCTGCCTAACAAGGTGCCTTGGACATGTGTCTCCCTCTTCCTCCTTACCATCTTTTTTTCTCATATTTTTCTTGGAGAAACTCCTTCACTTTCTGAGGATCCCTGGAATCTGGTATCAACGATGTCCGAGCATCAAAAAGACCCAGCCAGATCTTGCGGCAAACCTGAAGGAATGGAACCGGAAAAATGTACGAAGTGTGAATGGCACCGTCAGGGGACCTCTGCCGAATGATTTCAGGCCATTGTCTTCAAAGACAAAATATCTCCTGAGCTTGGACACAGTGGGGGGATCTGCATGCACCTACAAATCCCTGCCCCACAGTTTATAAGTGAATAGGTCAGGCCTTAGACAAACATACAACATATATAAGGCAAGCGTTAGCACATACTAAAAATATAAAGAGAAATTCATCCCAAAAGAAACTGTTGGGGTCTGGGAAGATAAGCTGATGGCCTGAGCTGGATCGTTGGGACCCAGATGATGAAAAGAGAGAAGCTTTTCTTCCCTCAACCACAGACAGACAGACAGACAGACACACACACACACACATGCTCTAAATAGATAAATGTAAAAAACGAAAATAAATTCAAAGGAAACTACTGTGTTTTTATCTTGAGACAAAGTTTTGCTAGCAAGTGGCGTAGCTCCAGCCTGCTCCAGCCTCCTTCGGCGGTGGCTGCTCACCTCATTTCCACGAGATTGGAGGAACAGGACTTCAGGCTCAGTGAAAGTTGTCATGGAGATGGACTTGACTCGATGTGGGGGGTTCAGGCCTCTCCTGTAGGGCAGAGATGGAGAGGTGAGCCAGGGCAGTGTATGTACTGAGTGAGTGATGGAGGAGAAATCAATCAGCAGCATGTAAGATGGTCCCAGTGAGGACCCCATCCCAGGGCTGGGGTGTGGCTCAGTGGTAGAGCACCTGCCCAGAATCCCCCAGTGAGGGGCTGGGGTGTGGCTCAGTGGTACAGCACCTGCCTAGAATCCCCCAGTGAGGGGCTGGGGTGTGTGCGACTCAGTGGTAGAGCCTCTGCCTAGAATCCCCCAGTGAAGGGCTGGGGTGTGGCTCAGCGATAGAGCACCTGCCTACAATCCCCCAGTGAGGGGCTGGGGTGTGGCTCAGTGGTAGAGCCCCTGCCTAGAATCCTCCAGTGAGGGGCTGGGTTGTGGCTCAGTGGTAGAGCCCCAGCCTAGAATCTTCCAGTGAGGGGCTGGGGTGTTGCTCAGTGGTAGAGCCCCTGCCTAGAATCCTCCAGTGAGGGGCTGGGGTGTTGCTCAGTGGTAGAGCCCCTGCCTAGAATCCTCCAGTGAGGGGCTGGGGTGTTGCTCAGTGGTAGAGCCCCTGCCTAGAATCCCCCAGTGAGGGGCTGGGGTGGGGTTTATCAGTTGAAAATTGGTTGGCTTAGCATACACAAGGCCCTGGGTTCTACCTCCAATACAAGTATGTGGGCCGGGTGGTGGTGGCGCACGCCTTTAATCTCAGCACTCAGGAGGCAGAGCCAGGAGGATCTCTGTGAGTTCGAGGCCAGCCTGGTCTCCAAAGTGAGTTCCAGGAAAGGCGCAAAGCTACACAGAGAAACCCTGTCTTGAAAAAAACAACAAACAAACAAACAAACCAAGTATGTGGGGGGGGGCACACCACACAATAACAAGAAAGTCCTTCCAAGATGCTTCAGTGGGTATAGGAGCTTGTCACAGAGCTTCATGATCTGAGCACCCAACACTCACACAACAGAAGGGGAGAAACGATGCCTGCAAATTCCTGTCTGACCTCCACCTGCACCATGGCACTTGCGCCCCATACACTCAGTAAATAAATGTAATTAAAATTTAAGAAATCCCTACCAAAAGCAAATATCAGGGGGAAACGTATATGAGGATATTCTGTAGACTTCAAATGAGAGACAAGGAAGAGAGACAGAGACTCTGTGATCCTGTCAATGACGCAGGGAAGGAGGCAGAGGCCTGTCATCAAGACACCTCTTCTCGCCTGGCTCAGATCCTGTCCATCCCTGCAGACTGAGGGGTGACTTCTGGGAGCTGAGACACCCAGCCACATCCCACTTCCTCTTGTTATTCTTGACCTGTGGCGCCACGTCCTGAGGTCCCGAGCAGGAGATACGGCAGAAAAGGTGCCTTTGACTAATGGGACAACAAGAGATAGGCTTGTGTCGACCAGAGTCGTGAGTCAGGATCTGGAAGCCAGCTACCTTGTTCCCTTAGCAGAAGGATGGAATTGTGGGTGGGAATGGACAGCGCCCCCCGCCCCACACCGCCCTGCCCCCTGTCAGGAAGCCATATCTGGACAAAGAAATATCCCAGGCTTTTCTCCTCCAAAACCTTTGAATAAAGCGGGAGGAAGTCAGGTTCAGCCATGACAGCCATGAGATAGAAGACACAGGCTCAGGGCCATGCTTCTGTGCCTGATGTCAACTCCCTGGAGAGCCATGCTTACCCACAGACACCCTGTGGGGATAACAATAGCAAAGAAAGACTTCCTACTCCTCACTTGGCCTTCTGGTGTGGAGGGGTTCTGACAGGAAACCAGGGGGGCTCAGCTAGGTGGGGGCTTCATGGGTTCGCCTTTCTTTCTTTCTTTCTTTTTTTTTTTCCTCGAGACAGGGTCTCTCTGTGTAGTTCTGGAGCCTGACCTGGAATCTCACTCTGTAGCCCAGGCTGGCCTCGAAATTGCAGAGATCCGCCTGCCTCTGCCTCCCGAGTGCTGGGATTAAAGGCATGTGCCACCACCACCGGGCTTTGGCCTTTCTTAGATTTATTCATTTACTTGTTTACTGTGTGCACACTACACAGTGCACGTGTGTGGAGGTCAGAGGACAACTTACAGGGCTCAGTTCTCTCTTTCCGCCAAGTGGCTCTGACTCAGGTCGTCAGGCTTGGTGGCAAGTGCCTTTACCCATTGGACCATCTCCCCAGCCCCCAGGTCCACTCCTTGTTTTATACTTTACATTTTACTCTGGTGTAGACCTATTGCCCTCATCTCGAAAAACAAAACCAGCCAAGCCAAAACAAATACATTAGACCAGGAAACGCTGACACTGAGGCCTCTTTGGCTTTGAAACACTGGGAACGGTCTAGGACAGTAACTCAGTTGGTCGAATGCTTTGTGAAGCCCTTCATAAACCCACTGTGGTGACAGAGATACCTGTAATCACAGCTCTGGGGAGGTGTAGGAGGTCATCCTTGGCTATATCAGCAAGTTCAAGTCTAGCCAGGAATGAGACCCTGTCTCAAAAAAATAACATAAATGACCACATATATGGGGCTGGGGAGATGGCTCAGTAGTTCATAGAGCACTGGCTGCTCTTGCAGAGGACCTGCGTTAGATTCTCAGCACCCACATGGTGGGGCACAACCATCTCTAACTCCAGTTCCAGGGACTCTGACGCCGTCTTCTGGTCTCAGATAGCACTGCGCCCACGTGGTACACAGACATACATATAGACAAAACATCCACACATGTAAAATAGTAAAATAAAAAAATATGGGGCTGGAGAGATGGCTCAGAGGTTAAGAGCACTGCTTGCTCTTCCAGAGGTCCTGAGTTCAATTCCCAGCACCCACATGGTGACTCCCAACCATCCGTAATGAGATCTGGCGCCCTCTTCTGGCCTGCAGGGATACTTGCAGACAGAACACTGCATACATAATAAATAATAAATAAATCTAAATAAATAAAAAATACTTAAGAGAGGAATATATATCTATACTCACAGCACAAAGACATCCCTGCCAAGTTTGGGAGAATGGCAGTGAACGTGCCAGCATCAGTGATAGCAGACTGTGGGGCGGGGCAGATGCTAACCACAGGAGGAAGAGGGAAGCGCGGCTGCTCCTGGCTGATGAATGACTCGTTAAGGGATTTTTAGCAACGGCCAGGACACAGGAGGTCGTTCCCAGCCATTCTTGTGGCTGGATTTTTTGGGTAAGGGCTCTCCAAATGCCCTCATACACCGACAAGCAGGGTCCGAGAGGGTGACATCTCAGGAAAGATGAGAGGGGACCAGAAGCAGAGCCCAGGTCCTGAAGCAAATAACAGCTCTTCAACAGGATCTGTCCTGAAGTCTGCTGGGATCCGGATCCTCAGCTAGTCCAGCTTCCTCTGAGCGCTTGCTCACCAATGGCCTGATTTGGTTTGGTTGTTAATTTGAGTCAGCCTGCTTCTTCCCCTTCTTTTGTTTTTGGGACAAATACTCCCAAATAGTCCAGGTTGGCCTGGAATTTGCTATGTGGTTATGAATGACCTTGAGCCCAGCAGTGGTGGTGGTGCACGCCTATAATCCCAGCACTGGGGAGGCAGCGGCAGGTGGATCTCTGTGAGTTCGAGGCCAGCCTGGTCTACAAAACGAGTGCCAGGATAGGCTCCAAAGCTACAGAGAAACCCTGTCTCGAACCCCCCCCCCCAAAAAATGACCTTGAGCTCCAATCCCTCTGTCTCCACTTCCCAAGTGCTGGGAGTGTTAGAGACCATGTCCCTTCCTATGCATGCTGGGGGGCTTCATGCATGGTCCATGAACACGCTATTGACTGAGCTATATCCCGGCCGCTCCTTTTTTTTTTCCCCCCAAGACAGGGTTTCTCTGTGTAGTTTTAGTGCCTGCCCTGGATCTCAGCTCTGCAGACCAGGCTGGCCTCAAACTCACAGAGATCCACCCGGCTCCGCCTCCCGAGTGCTGGGATTAAAGGCCATGACCACCGGCTGCCGGCCTGCTTTTCATAAACCCTTTCCATTGTCTACCCTCCTTAACCTCCAGATTCTCCTGTTCAGACCACCGGGGCATTCTGCATTCTGCCTGAGTCCACTCTGCTGTCTCTCTACTTTCTCTCTCCTTTGTCCCTCTCCACTGCTGAGTTCTTTTTGTCTTTTTAGGTGGGTTCTCTTGTAGCTCAAGTTGGCCTCCAACTCCATATGTAGTCGAGGATGACCTTGAACTTCTGACTGTCCTTCCTCCACCTCCCAAGTGCTGGGCTTACAGGGGTGCATGTGCCACCAGGGTGTGCTTTATGTGGTGCTGGGGAATGGAACCGAGTCCTCCTGCAAGCCAGGCCCACTCTACACACCGAGCCACATCCCCAGGCCTATTTTTGCTTTTGTTTCTTAGACAAGGTTTCATGAAAGAGTTCAGGTTCATCTCCCTGCCTCCCGCCACTCAATTCCTGAGATTACAGGCCTGCACCACCACACCAGGCCACTGACAGGGCATGATAACGGGTGCTCAGAGGGAAACACAATTTAAAGGTCAGAGTCTGGACCACCGAGTGTATCCAATGAAAAAGGAATTCACCGTCAGGGCCCAGGCCTGTAACCTCAGCTACCTGGGAGGCCGAAGCAGGAGAACTGTAAGTTCTAGGACAGCCTTGGCTACACAATCAGTTCAAGGCCAGCCTAGGCAACTTGGTGAGGCCTCGAAACAAAACACAAGACTGGGAGAAGACAAAGGGGAGAGATAGCTCGGCCCGTATAGTCCTTGCTGTGCAAGCCTGAGATTTTGAGTTTAATTCCCAGAATCAGGCACTGTAGTACATGCTTTGCAACTCCAGGGCTGGGGAGGCAGAGACAGGTGGATCCCCACAGCTTGTTAGGCAGTCAGCCTGGGCAAACTGCAACCTTGGGTCCCATTGGGGTTCTATTTTAAAAAACAAGGTGGGAAGCACCTAGGCCAACACTTGATGCAGATGGGGGGGGCATACAAGTATGTACACATGCAGGCATACTCACAAATACACTCCTGTGTACGTGTTAATGCACACACACACACACACACACACACACACACACACACACACACAGTATAGTGATAGAGCTCAGTGGCCTAATGTATAAAGCTCTGAGTTCTACT
The DNA here is from genome assembly GCF_903995425.1 of Onychomys torridus. NCBI lineage: Eukaryota > Metazoa > Chordata > Mammalia > Rodentia > Cricetidae > Onychomys > Onychomys torridus. Next base: position 15,807,230 of record NC_050464.1, on the reverse strand, counting down.
CGTCAGTACCAAAAAACAAAAACAAAAAAAACAACCAAGCAAAACCCAGGCAGTGGTAGTGCACGCCTTTAATCCCAGCACTCTGGAGGCAGAGGCAGGCGGATCTCTGTGAGTTCGAGGCCAGCCTGGTCTACAGAGTGAGTTCCAAGACAGGCTTCAAAGCTACACAGAGAAACTCTGTCTTAAAAAACAAAACAAAAAAACAAACCCTCCCCCAAACAAAACAAAACAGGAAGGCTGAGGACTCAAGAAGCCTACACAAGAGTACTTTTCCTTGCAATAGATACTATCCAGTCAAACACTGATGATTTAGAGGATGCGATTCAGGATATTAGCAGTGGAGGAGGAACAGAACTGTCAGGTCATGACATGAGAATGTCGAAATTTCTGATGTTTACATTAGAAAAACAGATTTTATGCCTATCATAAGAAGGTCGCTGACATTTCCTGAAAGGACAACCAAGAACTGGTTAGCAGTTGTAAACACAGAGGCGCTTCCTTGTTAGGGGGGAAGGGGAGGAGGGGAAGGACAAGGAGGCCGGACTCAGGCAGGCATAAATCAAAAGAACAGCAGACCTTCTGCCAGAGCTTGGCAGGAGGGGGGTGTCTCGGGAAGGGAGGTGTATGGTGAGGTAAAGGAAGGCCGAGAAGTGATTGGAAACCATGGGGCCCAATGCATCGGAAGGGAACAGGATGTTTCTATGGTACAGTACTGAGAGCCGGGCTCTGACCTTGATGCCTGGGGACTGGATTATGAATAACCACAGCCAGTCTGGGGGGCAGGGAGAACTCTCCACAAGGAGGCTGCAGCTCGGGAACAGGGCCTACTTGCAGGGCCTGTGAGTCAGACTATGTCTCTGTGAATCATACAGAGGCTGGCTGTGAACACTGATGTAGAAACATGGCCCTCTCCTGCCAGCAGCTGAGAGAGTTGGCCTAGGTGGTTTGCATTTCGTTGGGTCCAGCCCAGGGTCATGTGAGTTCCAGGGTCATGTGATGGGCCAGATGTGACTCGCTGGCCTGGAATGAAACAGACCCAACCCTCTGGCTCACACCCAGTGTCTTTCCCACCCCCACCCCCCACCCCCAAAGCAAAAGAGGTACTGCCCTTCTGCAATGGCAAACCCATGCCAGACAAACTCAGAGATTAAATTTACTTGCCCAACCTGAACAGGGCAGTCATTTGAAATCAGTTAATGAATGTGCCTGTGTGGTGTGCATGTGAGGAGGTGAGAGAAAGACAGTCCTGCTGTTACTCCCGAGGCTGAACCTGGAGCTAGGCTGGCAACCATCAAGTCCCAGCAATCCCCCTGCCTCCACCCCCCCTTACTGTTACATGTACATGCCTAGCTTTTTACGTGGATGCTGGGGGTGCGGACTCTTACCCCCAGGACTTCTCTGCAACCCCAGGAAAAAGCAAACTGGATTCTAGGACTTAAGCCTTAAGCCAGTGTTATTATCCACTTTCTCTCTTCTCCCTCCTCACTTCTGAAACACGCAGCCCCCGGCTGAACCTTGAACTTGCTCTTCGGCCGAGGATGGCATTGGACTTTTCTGCTTCCATCTCCCCAGTGACGGATGGGATTATACCCATGCACCACCATGCCCAACTTATGACTGGGGACCAACCAGCATCTTCCTACACGCTAGGCAAGCATCCACCAACAGAGCCATATCCCCAGCCCCTACTTTTCTTTTTTTTTTTTTTTTAACCAGGCCCCTAATAGCATTGGAAATGCTCCCCAGTCCTCTGCAAAGGCAACTTCTTGCATGTATAGACACCGGAAGAGTCTCCCCAGGCCTCTCCCCGCCTCTCTCTCCTCCCCTTTGATTTTATGAGACACATAAGTATCTCCACCTTCCCATACCTCATCACTCTCATGCTGGCCTACATTTCTGCTCCAATCTCGCTCCACGAGAGCATCAAACCTGCTGAGAGGCTGAGACAAGAAGGTCCTGCCAGGTCAACAGTGGAAAAAACCCAGTCCCACCCAGCGTCTAACTTCGCCTCTCATCAGTGCCAAATTCAAACTCGGGAATTCCTTTCCTCTGAATGTTTGTGTTCAGATTCAACACCCTGGATCTGGGTTTCTTTACCGCTGGATGCCGCACACTCTGCAGCTCCACTCTTGCGAGCAAGGGATAGGCAAACCTGTTTAGCTCTTTTCTAATCAAAATAAATAAATAGATAAATAAATAGGGGTTGGGGATTTAGCTCGGTAGTAGAACGTTTGCCTAGCAAGCACAAGGCCCTGGGTTCGATCCTCAGCTCCAAAAAAAAAAAAAAAAGAGATAAATAAATAATAAACAAACTTGACTTATGTAACGTGTGTGTGTGTGTGTGTGTGTGTGTGTGTGTGCGCGCGTGTGTGTAGGGCAGAGGACAACATGCAGGAGCCAGCTCTCACCTTCCACCACTCAGGTCCTAGTGGTTGAACTCAGGTCATCAGGCTTGCAGGTAGGTGCCTTTACCCACTGAGCATCCTCTTTGACACATACCAAGAGGTCTCTGCTAGGGGTTTCCACAGTCCTGAGGAAGAAGGTTCCCCGTCACCCTGCTCCACGGTCAATCTCACTGATGTAAAACTCTCTTCCTATCTCAACCCTGCTCCAACCCACGGCGCCCATCCTTGTTCAGCGGGGAAGACAGGGGCCACGCCTGGCGGCCCCTCGGCTCCTCTCCCCCCCACTCTCAAGCCTTCATAGGGTTTCCTCCCGAATCTCTTTGTCACCTCTATTTCCTTTTCCCACCTCCCACGTGTCAGGATTCCCCAGTGCTTCTTTTCCTTTTGTTCTGCTTTAAAAAAAAAAATCACAGCTGGGCTGTGAGTTCAAGGCCAGACTGGTCTACAAAGCGAGTTCCAGGAAAGGCACAAAGCTACACAGAGAAACCCTGTCTCGAAACGCCCCCAGCCCCCCCAAAAGACATTTATTTATTTATTTTAGACAGCAAGCACCTTTACCCGCGGACCCATCTCACAGGCTCCCTTGTTTATTTGTGTGTCTCCTGTGTGGGGGGACACGTGTGCCACAGTCTGCACGTGGGCGTCAGAGGACAACTCTAGGGAGTTGGTTTTCGGCCCCCCACACCCTGTGGGTTCAGGCTTGGTGGCAGGCTCCTTGACCTCATGAGCTAGCTCACTGGCCCTTCCTCTGCTTTTTGAGACTGGGTCTAGGTAGCCCAGGCTAGCCTTGGGTTTCCAAATCAGCCTTTCTCAGTGCTAGGATCACAGACCACCACGTCTGGCTTCTTTTCACCTTTTTTTTTTTTTTTTAATTACTTCTTTAGAGGTTTTTCAAGTTATTTATGGACCTCTAACATAAAATGAATAAATCAGGGACTTGGAGATGGTAAAGAGATTATCTCACAAGCTCCAGGATCTGAGTTTGATGTTCAAAACCAAAGCCAAGTCATCAGGCATGGTGGTGCATGCCTTTAATCCCAGTGCTTAAAAGGCAGAGGCCGGGGGATCTCTGAGTTCGAGGCCAGCCTGGTCTACAGAGTGAGTTCCAAAGCTACACAGAGAAACCCTGTCTCAAAAATAAATAAACAAATAAAAGGCCAGGCATGGCTGGATGGCTGGTAAGCTCCCGGCCAGAGACAGAACCAGTGTTAAAGTAGAAAAGGGCTGAGACCTTTAACCTCAGCACCAGGGAGGCAGAGGCAGGAGGATCTCTGCGAGTTTGAGTTCCATGATAATCAGAGCTACACAGAGAGACAGTGTCTCAAAACAAAACAAAAAGCCAAAACCAGGTGGAGGACTCCTGGGGAATGACACCAGCTTTAGCCACACCTCCATACGCAAAGCCTAAATCAATTATTAAATGAACCTCTGCCATTTACCGGCCCAGTAAAGGTGGCTACGAGCGAGCGATGAGGGAGCAGAGGGCACACGAGAAACTGAACAGGGCAAGGTACACGTGTACTTTCCTATTCAATGGAAAAGTACTGAACAGGGCAGCCAACTACACCTTCCTTCCACAGACAGGACACTTCAACTAGGAACCACTTCTAGCAAGTCAGTCAGGGAAACTGAGGCACGTGTATTTCAAAGAAAGAGCTGTCTGAGTACATCTCTATAAATGCCTTCCTGGAGCACTGTCCACGTTAAAAGTCTGACTCTCACTGTCACATAAAGATGGGCAGGGGTAAAAAGTGTCTGTTAGTGAGACCTGAGGTATTAAATAAGGACCTGCTGCCAGGCAGCGGTGGCGCACGCCTTTGATCCCAGCACTTGGGAGGCAAAGCCAGGTGGATCTCTGTGAGATCCAGGACAGGCTCCAAAACTACACCAAGAAACCCTATCTCGAAAAACCAAAAAGGACCTGACAGCCAAGGTCACAGAAGCATGGCTTGCTATGCATAAAAAAGAAAAGTAACGTCAAGGTTAGTTTCTCTCTCTCTCTCTCTCTCTCTCTCTCTCTCTCTCTCTCTCTTTTTAAGGGGGAGAGAATATTTTGCGGCAGGCATCTTCTGTGTCTCATGTAGGCCAGGCTGATCTCAACTTGCTACCCAGCTGAATGACTTTGAACCCCTGATCCTGCCGCCTCCAGCTCTGAGTGCTGAGACTGTAGACATGCGGCCCCCTGACTGGCTCCCATTCTCTTTCCAAACCGTGGTTTATCCCACAGGGGCTTTTAAGAAAGCCTGGGAAAGAACAGGGATGAGGGAAACGGCTCAGTCTATACAGTGTTTACTGAACAAGCTTAAGTCCAATCCCCAGAATCAATATAGAGAAAGCAGGGTGTGGCGGCATAGGACTGTAATCAGCACCAGGGAGCGGAGGCAGATGACTTCCCGTTACTTGCTGGTCAGGCAGCCTGGCTTCATTAGTGAGTTCCTGGCCAGTGAGAGACCCTGTCTTAAAAAACCAAAACCAAGATGGTGACACCTGACACACAAGGTTGACCCCTGACCCCCACATGTACCTGTGGATGTACGCAAATACACAACATTAAGGTGTTGCTCTGTAGATGCCTTTTCTTTGAAACGGGGTCTCAATGTGTCACCCAGGCTGACCTGAAACTCTACCCCGCTGTATGGCCTCCTGAGTGGCTGGGTTACTGTGGGATGCCACCACACCAGCTCGACAGATGGCTTTTCAGTAACAATGTTTACCTTAGTTTAAGCATCAAGAGGCAGGAGAGTTAGAATTGTAAGCACACTATACACAGGGAGTTGGAGGCCAATCTGGGCTACGTGAAACCAAGACAGTGATACATCCCTGGGACCCCAGTGCTTGTGAAGTAGCAAACCAGCCTTGGTTATATAGAGGCTTGAGGCTAGCCTGCCTTGGTTATATAGGGGGTTTGAGGCTAGCCTGGCCTACATGAAAACCTTGAGATGGCTTGGCAGGTAAAGGTGCTTGAATTGGACCTGAATTGGATCTTTAGGACCCACGTAGTATAAGGAGAGAATCAATGCCTACATCTAGCTGTCCTCTGAGTTCCACACAAAGTACATGCAGTTACAAAGAAAAATCTTAAGCATATGTGTACGTTGGGGGACATCCAAAACATCTAAATCCTGGTCAAAGGAATTAGGTATTAGGGGGCTGGGGCTGTAGCTCACTGGTAGAGTGCTTGCCTCATACGCATGGGGTCCATAGTTCAATCCCCAGTATTGCCAAAGAGAGAAGCTAGGTATTAGAAGAAAACAAAATGATCAAACTCAGATTTGGCAACCACATTTGTGGCAGCCCGTATGCAAACGAATGCAAATTTAGAAAGTACACCAACTAGCAGCCGCTCTCAGGCCCTCACACCAACGTGGCAGATTATTGCTGCAGCTGAGAAAAGACCTCATTTAAAAAAAAAAAAAAAAAAAGTGCTGGGTGGTAGCAGCGCACACCTTTAATCCAAGCACTCAGCAGACAGACTTTTGAGTTCGAGGCCAGCATGGTCTACAGAGTTCCAGAACAGCCAGGGCTGCACACAAAAAAAAAAAAAAAAAAAAAAAAAGAAAGAAAGAAAGAAAGAAAGAAAAGGCATGAACATATAAATTCATATATGCAGCGGGGGAAGGCTTAGGAAACCTAATGTGAAATGTGGAATTCTGGCCAGTCAGATGGTTCTGTGGGTAACGAAAGGTACCTGCCACTATGCATGAACCCAGGGACCTACATGGTGCGAGGAGAGAACCCCAAGTTGTCCTCTGACTTCCACATGGTCACCGTGGCATAGGCATGCTCACACATACGCAGACACTCGCAATAAATATGAAATAAAATGAGATTATTTTTTCTTTCCTCAAACCTTAGGCAATTAAGCTTTGGCTAGAACAGACAGCATCTACGGCATCAGCCAATCTGGCCAACTGGAAACTCTGGCAGTTCGACACTGAGCCCAGAAGACTCACTCTCTAAGAAGCAGCCATGTTTGTAACACGGCCAACAGAAAAATGGCCTTTAAGATAAAACCTAGTCTGCTATTTCCCTTCTCTGACTAGGGTGCTAAAGGAGCTATCTGGTTCTTCAATCTACTCTTCCGGGGGTTGGGGACATAGCTCAGTTGGTAGAGTTGTCTGAAGCCGTGGTTCAGTTCTCATAAACCGGGTATAGGAGGGCAGTGCACATCTGTAATCCCAGCACTTGGGAGGTAGAGGCAGGAGGACCAGAACTTCGAGGCCACCCTAGGCTACTTGGCTAGTTTGAGGGTAGCCTGGGCTTCATTACACCCTGTTTCAACAGTTAAGAGCACTGGCTGCTCTTCTAGAGGACCCAGGTTTGATTCCTAGTACCCACATGTTCCTGGGGATCTGAGGCCTTCTTCTGGCCTCGGTGGGCCCTGAATGCACATAGTACAGAGACATACATGTGAGCATGCCTATGCCACGGTGTCCATGTGGAGGTCAGAGAACAGCTTGGGAGAGTTAGTTCTTTCCTTCCGTCATGTGGGTCCCTGGGTTCATGCCCAGTGGCAGGTACCTTTCCTGAGATGGGGTCTCTCTCTTACCTGGGGCCATCAAACCCCAGTGATCCTCCTCTGTTCCTGACAGCACTGGGGTACAGTCACACATGGAGCCATCCCCAGTCCTGCCTGGCCTGGTACTCCCTATGTAGCCCAGGCTGGCCTTGAATTTATAGAGACCCAGCTGCCTCTGCCTCCAGAGTGCTGGGATCAAAGGTGTGTGCCACCACTGCCCAACAGGTACTGGGCATTTGAACTCAGCTCCTCATGCTTTGAGGGTTGGTTTTTGTCAATCCGACACAAGCTAAAGTCTTCTTACAAGAGGGAATGGGATATTTTATTGGTTAATGATTGATGCGGGAGGGCCCAGCCCACTGTGGGTGGGGCTTCCCTGGGCAGGTAGTCCTGGATGATATAAGAAAGGTTAGCTGACCAACCCATGGAGAGCAAACCAGAAAAAGCACTGGCATCTGCTTCCATTCCTGCCCCCAATTTCCTGCCTAGACTTCCCTTCATGATGGGCTGTGACTGGAGCATGTCAATCAAAAATTCCCTTGCTGTGGAATGTCCTGTATGCTGTGAATATGTGTTGCTATGATTGATTGATAAATAAAAAGCTGATTGGCCAGTAGCCAGGCAGGAAGGATAGTGTAGGCAGGACAAGCAGAGAGAAGAATTCTGGGAAGTGGAAGGCTGAGGCGGGGAGACATTGCCAGTCACCAGGAGGAGAAGCATGATGTAAGATACCAGCATGAGCTACATGGCAAGGTACAGATTTATAGAAATGGGTTAATTTAAGACATAAGAACAGATAGCAAGCCCTGAATTCTCTAAATGATGGACTATAAGCTATAAAATCAAATAAACCTTTCCTCCCCTCCCCCCTCAAAAAAAGGACAGATAACAAAAAGCCTGCCACAGCCACACAGTTTATAAGTAATGGAAGTCTCTGTGTGTTTACTTGGGGGACTCGATGGGAGAGGTTTGTCCCGACCACCGGCAAGCTGGGACCCAGGAACACTCCAGCTACACACCCTTTCCTCCCCAGGCTGCTTTTGGACGTGGTGTTCTACCACAACAACAGAGAACAGAATACAGTGGGGCAAGTGGGTTGAGCAGCTGAGCCGTCTCCCTAGGTCTGTTCTTGACACCACACCTTAATATGTGCTCACACTGCCCTGCCCCCCCCCCCAGCTCTGCTGGACTTGATGAGGCTCACTGCTTACATAGTTACATAGAGAAGCTCTATTTCTAGCCCACAGGCTCCACTGAGGTAAGCTGGTGAACTGTTACTGCTGTATCTGCAGTGCCCAAGGGAGTGGCTGGGGTTATTCAGCTGAAACTTGTCAACTCCCCAGATAAGTAAGTATGCAGGCTGTGGGCTTACAAACATTTCTGTTTACCAGCAGCACAAAATCCTAATGTATGGGCAATCAACTTGATGGACTTTTTAAAAATTCAATCTAATAATTTATTTATTACTCGGTGTGAGTGTCTGTCTGTTCAAGCTACGGCAGGAATATGGAGGTCAGAGGACAACCTTTTGGAAGCAGTTCTTCCCTTCCACCAAATGGGTCCTAGGTATTGAACTCAGGGTGTCAGCCTTGGCAGCAAGCCCCTTTACGCACTGAGCCATATAGACATCCCATTGAGAACTGAATTCTGTTACTTAATGCTGTGGAACAGGAGATCCTCAGCAGCCCACCCAGTCCGAAAGACAAAGCCAACCACAGCAACCTCCATCTAGTGTTTACCTAAATCACAAGAGTCAACTTTTTTTGGTGGCACACACCTTTAATCCCAGCACTAGGGAGGCAGAGCCAAGTGGATCTCTGTGAGTTTGAGGCCAGCCTGGGCTACCAAGTGAGTCCCAGGACAGGTGCAAGGCTACACAGAGAAACCCTGTCTCGAAAAACAAAAAAAAAAAAAAAAAAAAAGTTAAAAAAAATTTTATTTTATTATGTTTGCTTTTGCTTGAGTGTATGTAGTATGTATATATTCCACATTCATGCCTGGTGTCCTCAGAGCCAGCAGGGGGCATCAGATCTCCTGGAACTGGAGTTACAAGTGGTTGTGAGCCACTATGAGGATGCTGGGAATTGAACCCTGTTCCTCTGCAAAAACATCAGGTGTTCTTAACCACTGAGCCATCCCTCCAGCCCTTAGGCATTTGTGTGTGTGTGTGTGTGTGTGTGTGTGTGTGTGTGTGTGTGCGCGCGCACGCGCAGTACCCGTGTGCCACGGTGCTCCAGTGGAGGTCAGAGGACAACTTTGGAAGAGACGGTTCTCTCCCTCTACCGTGGGGATCCAGGGACTCAATGCCAGTCATCAAGCTTGGCACAAGCACCTTTACCCAGCCATCTCACCAGCTCAGGTCTTGCCTCTTCATGAGTGAGACCAACAGAAGAGGTGTAAGGGTTCTATAAATCTTGCACCGATACAGAAGCAGTTAACTTCTCCAGCAGAAGAAATCAGGTTTTTACAGTGTCCTACATCCCCTGGCCTCCCTTCTGTCCTGGTTGAGGGATATTCATTATAGAAGATGGAGATTATCAGGGGATACTTGAAACAAAATCTAGAAAACAATGGTAACAATGTCAGCACTTCCTGCTTATGCAGAGTTTTAACTTTTTAAAACCTTAAAAAAAACTTCTTTTTTTTTCCTAGCTAGGTGAGTAGTGAGTGCATGCCTTCTATCCCAGCACTTGGGAGGCAGAGGTAGCCAGATCACTAAGCTTGAGGCCAGCCTGGTCTATATGGCCAATTCTAGGACAGCCCGGCCCAGTTTAATTACATTTATTTACTCTTCACTCTGTGTGTGTACACACCTGTGTCATGGCATGTGTGTAGCGGTCAGAGGGCAACTCGGGGGAATCAGCAATCCTTGCCCCACAAATTTAGGCCCCAGGGATTGAACTCAGGTCGTCAGGCTTGGCAGTAGACACTTTTACAGATGAGCCGTCTCCCTCACCCTCTCTCTCTCTTTTTTAAAAGACAAAGTTTCCTGTATCACAGGCTAACCCCAAGTTCACTAAGTAGCTAAAGATGACCTTGAACGTTTTTCCTCCTGGGTCCACCCAAGTGATGGGATTGCAGGTGCGTTTTACACAGTGTGAAGGATTGAAACTGGGACCCCATACACTGTAGACCAGCTCTCTATTAAATGAGATCTAGCCCCCTGCCTGCCCACGGTTTGTGTTTTGTTGGCTTTTTATTATTAATCACCAGGCTCTGGTTTTGTTGTTGTTGTTTAAAGATTTATTTATGTGCATTGGTGTTTTGCCTACATGTATGTCTGTGTTCCCTGGAACTAGAATTACAGACAGCTGTGAGCTGTCATGTGGATGCTGGGACTTGAACCCGGGTCCTCTGGAAGAGCAGCCAGTGCTCTTAACTGCTGAGCCATCTCTCCAGCCCCCTGGTTTGTTTTTTGGTTTTTGTTTTGTTTTGTTTTGTTTTTGGTTTGTTTTAATTTTATTTTTAGAATAAAAATAAAATGGCCCATGCCTTTAATCCCTGCAATCGGGAAGCAGAGGCAGGCAGATCCCTGTAAATTCGAGGCCATTCTGGTCTACAGATTGAGTTCAAGGACAGCTAGAGCTATACAGTGAGACTCGGTCTCAAAAACAAAACAACAAAAACAAAGAATCAAAGAATAGGTGTATGAGTGTTTCCTTTGTATGTATGCCTGTACACTCCTGTATACCTAGTGCTTTTGGGGGTCAGAAGATGATGTTGGATCCCCTTGCACTGGAGTTACAGACAGTTGTGAGCTGCCTTGTTGGTGCTGGGAACTGAACCTGGGTCTTACAGAAAACCAAGTACTTTTAACTGCTCAGCCATCTCTCGAGCCCCAGCCCACCCCAGTGTGTTATCTCCCATGCCCTCACCACTAACCACTGAGACAAATGAATAGTTTTCCTGGCAGTTTCTTTCTAGGGCCCAGCTCCGAGGAGTCATTAAGGCTTCTCTTTACTTCTAACCAACGTTATAATTTGATTTTCCAGCACTGGGGGGTGGGGGTGGGGGTGGCTCACTCATAGAGTATTTGTCTATCACATGCAAAGCCCTGAATTCAAACCCAAGTATCTGAAAAACAATACAGATGTCCCTTCTCATAACATTTCAAGATTTATGCTTTCTTTTTTACTATACGCTATGATATAGTTAACTCCCCTTTGAGGAGCAGGGAGGGTGTATCCGTGTGCACACATGTGTGTGAGTGCCTGTGCACACAGGGGCCAGTGGTTGACATGGGTACCTTCCTCCATCGCTCTCCACCTTATATACTGAGACAATATCTCTCTACTGAATCAGACGCTGACTGATCCAGTCAGTCTTGCTAACCAGCTTGCCATGACCCCTGACATCCTCCTCCAAGTGGCAAGATTACAAGCGTCCTACCACAACCCCCTGGCATTTACCTGGGTACTGTGGGTCTAAGCTCAGGTCCTCATGCTGGTATGGCAAGTAATTATCCACCGAGCCATCCCCTCAAACCCATGCATTCCCCCTGCGCGCGCATGCGTGTGTGTCCTGGAACTTGCTCTGTAGACCAGGCTGGCCTCGAACTCACAGAGATCCACCCGCCTCTGCCTCCTGAGTGCTGGGATTAAAGGGGTGCACCACCTCCGCTGCCACCGCCTGCTCCAAAAATCAGTTTCAACTTCACATTACGGAAGGGCAACTGAGAGGGGGCTGGGGCTCCCGCTTAGTCAGGCACACTCCTTGCATTCATAAAGGTCTGGGTTGTGCCCCAGCACCTCACAAACCAGGCAAGAGGCGCACACCTGTAACCCTAGGACTCAGGAGATGGAAGCAGGAGGAGCAGATTCTAGAGCCATCCTCTGCTACATATTCAAGGCTAGCCTGGACTACATGAGACTCTGTCTCAAAAAGAAGAAAAAAAAAAAAAAAAAACACAGAAATTTGGAGAAGAATGGCAACTGGGTAGAGATATAGTTCCAAACTGTCTCCTAGGACACCTGGATCCTCAGTTCTGGTTTCCCCACGATCATAACTCATACTAAATAACAAACGCTGGAAACAGAATCCTCCATATGGCACTGGGCAAATTACTAAACCTCTTTCTGCTTTTGATCGCCCATCTGTCGCATAAGAACAATACTCCTTGTTTTTTAGGCTGGTACGCACATAAGAACAGGAGAACTTTCCTTATTGAAAACAACAACATAGCAGTGTACTAAAACAACAACTGGAAAACCAGGCAGAATAAGCCCCCTAAAAACCCAAAGATCTGGTACCTGACATTCATCAAATAATTCCCTAAGGTGGGGGGATCTTACTATCATACAAAATCTGGGTGAGCGCTGTTAGCAGAAGTAGCAGGGCATGAATAAAGAGTGTTCACGCTGGAGGGAACACCGTGGATTTTACAAACAAATTTGCAGTTTACTAGATAAGACTCAGTCACTGAAGAATGACCCCATGCTGAGGATGGCAGTTCATTCCGGTAATCCCAGCCCTTGGGAGGTGTGGAGGCAGGAGGATCTGCGTTCCAAAGCTAGCCTCAGCTACGTAGTGAATTACAGGTCAGCCTGGGCTGGGCTGCCGTGGTGGTGGTATATGTCTTGAATCCCACCCAGTATTCAGGAGGCAGAGGTAGTCTCCAGTCCACAGAACGAGTGCCAGGGCAGCCAGGGCAGCACACAAGAGAAACTCTGTCTCCAAAAAAAAAAAAAAAAAAAAAAAATCAAACAAACAAAGGTCAGCCGGGGCTGTATGAGATTCCATATCATTAAATATATATATATATATATATATACATACAATAATAGTATGCTGGCTCAGCAAGAATGGGAGCTTGCAGCCTACTGTGGACCTGAGTTTGATCCCTGGGACCCACATCCTGGAAAGGAAGTGCCGATTCCTACAAGTTGTCCTCTGATCCCCACACAAGCCACGGAACCTACCTGCCCCCACAGTATAAAAATAAAGAAAGAAAACGTAACTTTAAGGGAAGTAGAAAAGGGGAAAAGAAGAGACTCTCCCGTTCTGATCCTCATCTCTTTGGGGAAGTTGAGCTGTCCGCTAGGATAACCCGTTGGCTCTCTGCCCTTACTCGATTTCATAAGTCGTCTACCCTCTAGCTAGCATTCCAGAGCTCTGGAAGATTAGGATCTGCACCTGATCCCTGGCTCGGACCTGCCACTCTCGGCTGTCCACCTGGACGAAAGCACGTAGTGTTTTCCATTCCCTTCTGCTGGAAGCACACAAACGACCCGGAGTAGGACACTTTTATCCTAAACTCGACTTCCCTACTTCTTCCCCTTTTGGTCGTGGAGAGGAGAGGGTTTCGAATATCACAGGTTGGCCCTGAACTCCTGATCCACCAGCTCCCCCAATGCTGGGATTACAGGCGAGTACCACAGTACTCGGTTATTAAGCAGTGCTGTGTGGATGAAAACTCGGAGCTCGGAGCAGGCTAGGCAAGCACTCTACCGACTGAGATGCTAAAGTTCCCTTTAAAGGTCTATGTCAATTTCTGGCCCTTTAAGTCCCTCCCCCACCCCACCCCACCCCAGTGCCTTTCAATTCTCCACACTTTCTCTCTCCCCACCTGCAATTCGCCCTCGCCTCCCACGGGGAGTTTCTCCAATCCTCTCCCGGTGTCCCTCTGCAGCCCCCACCCTTCCCTCCGCAACGCGACTCCAGCCTCGCCTTCCGTCCCCGTGCGCTGTTTCCCTTTCCCCCCACGACACATCTCTGCAGCAGGCGACCTTCCACCAACCACGTCCAACGCCGGGGTTCCCCGCCGCTGGCCTCCCGGATCGCTCCGAGCTCCTGCGGATGCCCTCCACCCCAAACGCACTTTTCCCCGGACCCACTCACAGGAGGCCGGAGCAGGTGGTGCAGACGAAGCTGCCCACGGTGATGTCCACATAGGTGACCCCGCGCTGGGCACACTCGAAACAGTGGCGGTTCCCGGCCTGGCTGCAGCCGCCCAGCTCCCGCACCCGGCGGCACCACACCTCCGAAGCCGCTTCAGCCTCCGCTTTGCTGCCTCCGACCCCGCCGCCTGGGCCCGGGCCCTTCTTGGCTGCCATCACCATCTCTCCTCCGAGCTGCTCTGCAAGTCAGCGGTCGCTCCCCTTTCACCGCTCGCCGCCTTTCCCGCCTCCGCCGCCTTCGCACGCCCGGCAACCCTGACACCAGCTCCTGCAGCCCCGACCGCGACGGCCAGAGCCTCGGCCGCCCCCTTCCTCGTCCCGTTCTGCACGCTGATTGGCTAGTGTCCTCCCACCTCCTCGCTCTGATTGGCCCGATGCGGGACGGCCTCCGTGCTGGAGCCTCCAGAGCCACGCCTCCCGGCCGCCGGGCCTCCCGCCTCTTCCATTGGCTCACAGAGACCCCCACCGTGCAAGTCCCGCGCGTGCCCTCCCCCTTGTCCCCGCCCCCTCTCGCCACGGGTTCTCAGGAAGACTCTTATTGGTTGGGAAGGTTGCAAAATTAGCGTGCGAGGGAAAGGAGATGTTCCGCGCGTGCGCCGTGCTCGTTCCCCACCCACCCACCCACCCACTGGTCCTAATTCCCGCCAAATTTCAAAGGCTCGTTCCAAGGCAAAGCAGAAAGAAGAGGCCCTAGGAGGGACTGACGGAGAAAGGGAAAGACAGAGAAGGGGAGGGCGAGTGCTTTATAAAAGATGTTTTATTTACCCATGTCATAGGTGGAGCCCCCACTTCAAAGTGAAAAACTCGAGGTGGGATACCCAAGATAGCTTAAGGGATGAAGGCATTGGCCACTGGCCCTTACAGCCCGAGCTTGGTCGCCGGAGCTCACTCCTGTAAGAAAACCGACCCCTGTAAGCTGTCCCCTGGTCTCTGTGAGCGTACACACACACACACACACACACACACACACACACACACACACACACACTTTATGTTAAAAAAAAATTCAAGAAAACATGTTGAAGTGCATCACAGAACTGGTTTGTGGCTCAGTCAGAATTTGAATCTGAGTCTTTTGATTTTAAGAGCTCCGCTCTGGGGCCAAGGATGCATCTCAGTGGGTAGAGTGCTTGCCTAGCATATACTGAGCTCTGGGTTCAACCTCCAATTCTGGGTTCAACCTCCAATTCTGCGTACAACCCAGAGTGGTGGCACAGGCCCGTCATTCAAGCATTTGGGACGTGGAGGTAGTTTTCGAGGTTCAGGGTCCTCCTCGGTCACTGCCTCAAAAGGGAAAGGCTGAAGGAGAGGCCACTTAGGGATGCTGACAACCACAAATCAGCAGTTTTGTTTTCAGACCTGTCAATGGAATGGCTTAGTGAAGCCTCCAGTGGGCTGATGAAGGAGGTGGGTAGGCGTAGGCATGATTCCAGGAGAGGCCAGAGCCAAAGAGACGTGTTTGGGAGTCATCAGTACACAGGAGTTCTGTAGAGCCACGGGGCAGATGACGTTGCTTAGGTGTCTCATGTAGATGAAGAGAAAGTCCAGGGCTGCGGAGATGGCTCTGTCGGTGAAGTGTGCTTGCCAAGCAAGCTTGAGGACCTGAGTTCCAGCCTCGGAACCCCTGTAAAAGCCAGTGTGCACCTGTAATCTTAGAGCTGGGGAGTCAGAGACAGGAGGATCCCTGGGGCTTGATTGTCAACCAGTCTAGCTAAATCCGTGAGCTCCAGGCCACTGAGATACACTCTCTTCCAAGGGGAAGAAAAAGAAATCCAAGGTGAAAAATGATTAAGGACCTGGTATTGACCTCCGGCTTGGAAATACTTGTGCACATGAGCACGTACACACAGTCTTCCATAGTGGGGTGCTGGATCAGCAGGTGGGAACAGCATTTGATCTCCAGGATGGTAAATTACATCACATGTGCACACATACATATACACACATATATACATGCATACCTATACACACGTACATCTATACATGCAGGAAGGAAGAATACAAGAAGTCCAGATGTGACAGTTTATTCCACCAATTGTCAGAGCCACAAATACACTTCACCCCTGAAAGAAGGTGACACTAAGTCCCATCCAGAGAGGCAGGGGGAACATCTTTGTCCATTTAAAACATCGCTGCCTGATACGATTGCACACGGCTTGAATTTCAAGCAGGTGGATCTCCGTGAGTTTGAGGCTAGTCTGGTCTATGTGGTGTGTTTCAGGACAGCCGGGGCTACATCGTGAGACCCTGTCTCAAAAAGCCTTCTGTACTTTTTTCAGAGCCCAGTGTTTCCCCTGTGCTGTCCATTCCTTCTGCAGCTTCTCTTTAGCCGACAGTTATTTTCTTCACCTCTTGGAATGTTAAACAGACCAGTACACTTACCCACCACTGACAGCAAATGAAAAAGAGATTGGATGACCATTGGACTCTGATACCTTTCAGTCAGGTGTTGTTTTTTTTTTTTTTCTTTTTTTCTCCAGGGTGTGGTCTGCAAGAGCAACCAAAGGGTGCTTCCTCCTCCTGTCTCCACTCCACCCAGGCCATATCAGGGACGAACAACCCTATTTCCTCTCATAATCAGCAAGAGCACAGGCAGCCCCGGGGACAGCCTCTTCTGCCCTGGTGGCTTCCCTGGTAGGAGCGCTTTGCCCTTGGGGAGTTAAGTCGATAGAACCCGGGTGATCTGGAGGGTGGAAGGCAATCGTTATTCACAGAGTATCGTAGTAGGGGCTGGAGGGGTGGCTCAGCAATTAAGATCCCTTGCTGCTCCTCCAGAGGATTCAAGTTCGGTTCCCAGTACCCACACTAGGTGATACACAACCACTGTTACTACAGCTCCAAGGGGTCCAACCAATGACTTCTGTCCTCAAGGCACCGGCCCACATGTGGTACACACACACACACACACACACACACACACACACACATGCACGGATGCGTGCCCACACACATGCATGCACATACACACACATGCACACTCGCGTGCACGCACACACACACACATGCACACACAGGCGCATGCACACACACACACACACGCACACACCAATAATCGGGGTGGGGTGGAGGGTACAGTAGTGGTGGCCTAGGTTGATAGTTCAGTCAGTGCTAGACATGCAAACATGAAGACCTGAACTTGACCCCCAGAATCCATCTGGAAAAGCTGGGCATGGTGGTACCTGCTAGTAATCCCAACTCTGGGAAGGTGGAGACAGGTGCACACCTGGAGCTCACCAACCAGCTAGCAGCTAATCAGGGAACCCCAGATCCAAATGAGGGACTTTGTCTAAGAAAACAAGGTGGGGGATGGCTTGTTACGGTGGCGCACACCTTTAATCCCAGCACTCTGGAGGCAGAGCCAGGCAGATCTCTGTGAGTGAGTTCAAGGCCAGCCTGGTCTACAGAGTGAGATCCAGGACAGGCACCAAAGCTACACAGAGAAACCCTGTCTCAAAAAACCAAAAAACAAAACAAAAAAACTTTAAAAAAGTGAATGGCTTCTAAGACCTTAACCCTCTCTCTCTCTCTCTCTCTCTCTCTCTCTCTCTCTCTCTCTCACACACACACACACACACACACACACACACACACACACACACACACAGAATAGTAATGGTAAGAGCTTCCCAGACCTTTGTTACTTGGTTTCTATCTTGGCTGGGGATGAACTGACACTTCTTCATGTCAGTCACTGGATCACATATCCCCATCAGCGAGGGAAAGGTCCAGCCTGGCAGGTGTGGTCTCCCAGATACCACTAGATCAGTTTTCAGGGACCATTTCATTGGCATTATTTGGCCAGCTGCTTCTGGTGCACAGGAAATATGATAAGGACCCTTGCCTGGCCAACGGCCTTTTTTTTCCTCCTGTGCTCATGTGCATGTACTCCCAGGCATTTGTGTGTGTGTGTGTGTGTGTGTGTGTGTGTGTGTGTACACACACACACACGTATGTGTGCGCACACACAGGCACACACTCCAGCGTGTGAGTTCATGCCAGAGGTCAACCTCAGGTGCCTTGCCCCTTGATTTGGAGATAGTCTTTCACTGGCCTGGAGATAACTCTATGCCAGGCTGGCAGTAAGCCCCAGGAATGCCCCTGTCTCTGTGACCCAGGGCTGGGACTACAAACTTCAGGTATAGCACTATACCTGGCTAGGGGGACTAAATTTAGGTCCCCATGCTTGTACAAGTGCCTTACCGACTGGGTTGTCTCTCTCGGCCTTGTCTCCTTTCACTTAGAAGCAAGGTTTGTGCTTGGAGACACAGACCTGTCTGGACCACCATCTGGGATTCCAGCGATGGATGTAATAGCCCCTACCGTCTCAGTCACAGCTACCTGCATGAGACGCCCCCAACAACGTCAGGCCTGTTGATGTTCCCTCTTAGAAGGTGTAGGTAGAGCTGGGTGATGGTGGCTCATGCCTTCAATCCCAGCACTCAGGTGGCAGAGGCAGGCGGGTCTCTGTGATTTCAAGGTCATTCTGGTCTACAGCTTGAGTTCCAGGACAGCCAGAGCTACACAGAGAAACCCTGTCTCAAAAAAAAAAAAAAAAAAAAAAGGCGCAGGTAGAGAGGGTAATTTGTCCCTCACCCTGAGATTCCAGCCACTCTGTGACCACCTCCCACGCCAAGCAAGTGGAGATAGTCTTGCGTGAGTGAAGTCCTAGGTGAATGTTGCTGACCATGTGGGCACAGCCATGTCAAGGACACATAGCTCCAGGCTCAGAGAGATGTCAAACCCTTTCTCTGGTTCCTGTGTGAATGATGACAATGTGTGCATAAATGCCCACCACCGCTTTCTCTCCCAAATGTCTGTGGCCTGAAGACTGCTCCTTCAGAGACTGCTCTGCCAATCCTGTCTCCTTGATCCAGCTGGACACTGTAAACCCGACTCCTTGTCTAGCTGAATGTAACAACTCTGCCCTCCATTCAACTCTATATAATAAACACACTGAGTTTCCTGGGTGCCTCGGTTTCTCCAGAGGAGACCCCAGACCATTCGACCCAGCTTTCTGTCTGTGTCTGTCTGTTTTTTTGTTGTTGTTGTTGTTGTTGTTTTTTACCGGAGCTGAGGATCGAGCCCAGGGTCTTGTGCTTGCTAGGCAAGCGCTCTACCACTGAGCTAAATCCCTAGCCCCTGTGTCTGCCTTTTATTCATGCCATCACTGCCCTGGTGAGGTTCATGCCCTTGAGCCACGCTGGATGCAGATTCGCTCTCCCACTATTTAATTAAATTATCTTATTTATTGTTATATTTATTTATTTTGGTTTTGTGAGATAAGGTTTCTCTGTGTATAATAGCCTTGGTTGTCTCAGAACTCACTTTGTAGATCAGGCTGGCCTTGAACTCATAGAGACCTGCCTGCCTCTGCTTCCCAAGTGTTGGGATTAAAGGCGTGTGTCACTACCCCCATCCCTTATTTTGTTTATTTTTGAGACAAAGTATTTCGCTAGAGCTCAGACTGGCATTGAACTCAGGATGTCCTGCCTCAGCTTCTTGGATGCTCCTCCCACAGGCCTGAGCCAGCACACCTGACTAGAAACGCTTTTTAAGAAAGGATTGTGAGGTCAGCTCTAACACTGCTGTAACTTACGGCCTGTAGACCATTTCCAATGTGCCATACGTATGAGGAGACAGAGAAGCTGTCTGGACCCCACCTGCGTCTCACGAGTTAAGGAGTCTTGGGGGCTGAGAAGGTTCAAGTTTACAGAGCAAGGTGTAGGAAGAGGAGAAGGAGAAGGGAAAATGTGAGGAGGAGGAGGAAAAGAAGAGGGAGGGAGGGAGAGGTAGTGGGGGAGGGGAAGAAGAGGAGGAGGAGGGAGAAGAGAAGGAGGAGAAAGAGAGGACGAAGAGGAAGGAACAAGGAGGAGAGGAGAAAGAAGAGAGGAAGTCTCCTAGTAACACCCACCCCCCCACACCCCACCCCCACCCCCCACACCCCACCCCCACCCCCACCCCCACCCCGAGCCTTCTCCTGGGTGGTCAGCTGTGGCCTAATCGGCACGAGTGCTGTACAGGAACTCAAGTCCAGATAATGAGCTATGGAAAAGCATGGCCGGGAATAGCTCCCATTCCTGGCAACCAGAGTGCCGAGGCTCCCAGAGACACAGGCCGCAGTGCAGCCAAATTAGCTCCAGACCAAAGGTGACTTGGCCGCCACTGAGAAAGCTTAAAAGCAAGCTCTGAGAAGAAGGGCACACAGCTGGAGCCACAGCTCAGTCGGGTGAGCCCTGGTCTAGCACACAGAAAGCAGGGTTCCGATGCTCATCGCTACGTACCACAGATACAGAAGTGCACACCTGTAATCCCAGCATTTGAGAGGGGGAGGTGAGAGGATCGGGTAGTTCAAGGTCATGCACAGCTACATGAGAGCCTGTCTCAAAAACAAAGAAAAGAAAGGAAGGAAGGCTGGAATCTAACTCCCACAAATGAAACAGTGTCTAAAATGAAAAGCAGAATGGTTAGGATTGAGAATATATTCGACACAAGAAAATATTATGAATTCATAATAGAATTCTATTATGAATACTATACTATCTACAAAAACAAAATATACTGAGAGAGTTAATTAGACATGGCCATCCATGCCTGTAATCCCAGCAGTTAGGAGGTGGAGGCTGGAGGATCCAAAGTTCAAGGTCATCCTCAGCTACACAGGGAGTTTGAGGCCAGCCTGGGCTACACAAGATCCCATCTGAAAAAAAGAAAAAGAAAAGGAGAAAATAACAATTGTCATTGAGGATAGTGAGAAATAGGAGTCCTTGTATATTCTCAGATATGGAATTATCTTAAATTACATATCCTGAAGAACTGACAATAGCCATTCTCATAAACACATGCATGCATGCATGTGATTGCACATACCAGCACACTCTCAATAGACAAAAGGTAGGAACAGCCCAAGTCAGCAGACAACAGGGGGAGACAAACGTGACATAAGAGTTGCAGCGGGATATCATTAACACCATAAACAGTTCTGCATAATGGTGAGTTCTGTTCCTAGAAACCTGACCATCTATGAGGTGAAAAGAGAAGGTTTAGGGCTGGAGAGGCGGCTCAGTGGTTAAGAGCATTGGTTGCTCTTCCAGAGGACTCAGGCTCAGTTCCCAGCACCCACATAGTGGCCCAAACCCATCTGTGAGGCTGGGCGGTGGTGGTGAACGCCTTTGATCCCAGCACTCAAGAGGCAGAGCCAGGTGGATCTCTGTGAGTTTGAGGCCAGCCTGGACTACGATGTGAGATCCAGGACAGGCTCCAAAACTACACAGAGAAACCATGTCTCAAAAAAAAAGAAAGAAAGAGAGAAAGAAAGAAAGAAAGGAAGAAAGAAAGAAAATCTGTGATTCTAGTTCCAAGGGATCTAAAACCCTCTTCTGACTTCCAAGGGCTCCTGCAAGCACATGGTACACATACATGCACTCAGGCACACATATATATACCACATACACAAACACTTAAATAATTTTTCTAAGCTAAAGAGGAATGGGGTTGAAACTTGTGTCTATACCAAACATGTTCGGTATATTTATTTATACTTGAAACAAGATCTCACTATGTAGACCAGGCTGGCCTCGAACTCACAGAGATCCACCTGGCTCTGCCTCCCAAATGCTGGGATTTAAACCTGTGCGTCACAATGCCTGGTCTATTCTTTACAAATAAAATAAACAAACAAACAAACAGCAAAGACATTAATTTTATTGGCTGTGCTCCAATTTAAAAAACAGCAAATGAGGAGTACTAACATGAACTATGACAAATAGTAAATTAAATCTTTTATGTGTATGAGTGTTTTGCCTACATGTACGTCTGTGCCCTACATGTATGCCTGGTGCCTGCGGAGGCCAGAAGAAGGCATTGCATCCCTGGAACTGGAGTTACAGACAGTTGTGACCCTCCATGTAGGTGCTGGGAATTGAACCATGTTCTCTGGAAGAACAGCCAGTGCTCTTAACTGCTGGAGCCATCTCTCCTGCCCCAGTAGATAGTGATTTCTGGTTTGGTTTTGTTTTGTTGAGACAGGATTTCTCTGTGTAGCCCTGGCTGCCCTGGAACTCATTTTGTAAACCAGGCTGGCTTCGAACTCACAGAGATCGGCCTGCCTCTGCCTCCCGAGTGCTGGGACTGAAGGTGCGCGCCACCACAGCCCGGCTCCTTTGTTGCTTTTTGAAGCCTGTCAATCCTCAGTAACAACCAATCTGGAGACCTGAGTGACGTTTGAGTAGGCTTCCTTTAAGGTTCTCATTTCCTTGTCCCTGGGGTGGGGTGGGGGTGGAACAGAGTAGAGGCTGACTTCGAGATGGTTGTGGTCAGAGAGCTCATACCTGTATGCAATGTGCTGGCCTGAGTTAGACCTTTGTTCTCTAAACTAAGGCATTATTTTGTTGCACAAATGAAGCAGAACACAGGCCCGCCTTGGTGTATAACTCCTGCCAAAGCTCCAAGCAGAAGCCAAACCTCGGCTCAATGTTAGATCATTTGCTACAAACCATTTATCACACTTACTTGGGTTTTGCTTTTTCATGACCCTGACTAGGGGTGATATTCAAGCTATTTAGCAGCTGGCTTCTACATGGCTTACGATCCTAACTTGAATACACGCTTGCTTTAGCACAAAGTCAAGTTCTTGGAGGTCTACCACTGTGTTGGTTGTAACTCTTTAGTTGTTGCTAAGGGTGAGAGGTCTGGTGGCCAGGAGGCAGTTAGGGGGGGTGGGGCACTTAAAAAACCTTGTCAGCAATGTGTGTGTGTGTGTGTGTGTGTGTGTGTGTGTGTGTGTGTGTGTAGAGAGTATATATATATATATATATATATATATATATAGTGTGTGTGTGTATATACATATATATATAGAGAGAGTGTGTATATATATGTATAGTGTGTGTATAGAGTGTGTGTGTATATATATATATAGAGAGTGTGTGTGTATATATAGTGTGTGTACATATATATAGTGTGTGTATAGAGTGTGTGTATATATATATATATATAGAGAGAGAGAGAGAATGTGTGTGTGTATAGAGTGTGTGTGTATATATATAGTGTGTGTGTATATATATATAGTGTATGTATATATATAGTGTGTGTATATATATATATAGTGTGTGTGTGTGTGTGTGTGTATATATATATATATATATATAGAGAGAGAGAGAGAGAGAGAGAGTGTGTGTGTGTGTGTGTGTGTGTGTGTGTGTGTGTGTGTGTTAGAGTCATGTAGGCCAGGCTGGCTTCAAATTCACTATGTAATGAAAGATGATGTTGAGTCTTTGATCTTTCTGCCTCTACCTCCCAGTACCAGGATGATAGACATGTGCCGCCATGTCAGTTACTGACGGAACCCAGGGCTTCAGGCATGCTAAGCAAGCAAGCACTCTACCACCTGAGCTACACCCCCCAGCTAGCCCTTACTGACAGGAGCTTTTCAGTGTTACAGCAACCGGGATGGACCCTGGAGGCATAGCAGCCTGCCCTCAACCAAGCCCCAGCCACAGAATGGTCTAGACCTTCCTCCTCTCGGGTCTAACCACCCATTTTTCCCTACTTTTCCAGTGTCACATCAGTGATTTCCTATGAGAGTCTCCAGGTTGCTCAGTGAGTGAAGGGACGTTCCCAGCAAGACGAAGGACCTGAGTTCAAATCCCAAGATCCAAGGAGAGAACTGACTCCCGCAAGTAGTCTCCTGACTTCCACATGAGTGTTACAATATGATCTATCTCTCTCTCTCTCTCTCTCCCCCCCCTCTATCTCTCTCTCTATATATACATATAATTATATATATATATAATTTGATATGGCTGAGTGGCGGTGCCGGCAGCAGTGGCAGCACACACCTTTAATCCCAGCACTCTGGAGGCAGAGGCAGGCAAACCACTGAGTTCGAGGCCAGCCTGGTCTACAGAGTGAGTTCCAGGACAGCCAGGACTACACAGAAAAACCCTGTCTCAAGGGGAAAAAAAAAATGATATGGGTTAACCGCCCTTCTTTCTGTCCCAGGCTTAGGTAACTTCCTCCAACGAGGAGCTTAACAAATTAGCCTTTCATCATTGCTAAAACTTTCTGTGTCCTAAATAAGAACACGGCATCAGAGGGTGTGGTGGGGAACGGCAGCTGCAAGCAGGTCACTGTTGACAAATTCATTCCTTTTGTCCTTCGGTCTTAATATTTATTTATCAGAGAGGTGCCAGGAGCTATCAAGTTCTTCAGCGGCAGCTGGGCAAAGAAACACACGTGATCTTAGCCACTGGACCTCAGGCGATGACTCAAAGAACCGGAGTCAACTAACGTCAGGGCAGAAAGAGACGGCGTGGTGCCAGAGATCCAGACAGACACATAGGAGGCTCAGCTGGCAAAGCACTCTGGGAGTGAGTTCGAATCCTCATAACCCACAGTAAGCTTGTCCCAGTACATCTATGGGGAGATGGGAGGTGGAGATGTGAAAATACCCAGAGGTCGTGTGCCAGCTAGCCTAGCATATGTAGTAGAAAAAAAATCGCAGAGGCCATGGCTCAAATATGGTGGGAGGCAAAAACCTTAGGAGATTATTACTCATGTATACACACTGTTTTTTTTTGTTTTTTTGTTTTTTGAAAAGTAGAGGCTGGAGAGTTGACTTAGTGGTTAAGACACTTGCTGCTCTCTCAGAGGACCTGAATTCAGTTCCTGGCACCCATGTCAGGTGTTTTACAACTGCCTGTAGCTCTGGGGATCTGATGTCTTCTTCTGGCCTCCAAGGCGCACGCGCATGCATACACACACACACACACACACACACACACACACACACACACACACATACACTCACACACGCTAAAAAAAAAAATCTCCCTAGAAACTTCTGCCATAATTCCACTTTTCTCTGCTAGCATTTTGCATACCCCCCCTTGCTTTCCTGGTATATCCAAATCCTGTGACTTCTTAGGCGGCAATCACTGTGTTTGCTTGGTAACCACGAGTACAGCAGAAGCTGCTCTGACGAGGTCAGGGAATGCTCTCCCCTCAAGCTGCTGCAATAGCCACCACAATTCCCAGTCTTTGATAACCAAGACTTTTCGTTTGAACCACAGAAGCGCTGCAAATTTGTGAACTTAATGTTGTGATTTGGCAACCAACAGTCATGATTTTATCATGAAACATTTAGCAGAGATATTTCTAACGTATTTGAAAGGATATAAAGAAGTATGTTTGGGGCCAGATGCTGGGGACGCATGCCTTGAATCCCAACACTCAGGAGGAAGAGGCAGGCTGATCTCTGTGAGTTCGAGGCCAGCCTGGTCTACAGAGCAAGTTTCAGGACAGCCAGGCTACACAAAGAAACCCTGTCTCAAAAAGAAAGGAAGGAAGGAAAGGAAGGAAGGAAAGGAAGGAAGGAAGGAAGGAAGGAAGGAAGGAAGGAAGGAAGGAAGAAGGGATAGACAGAGGAAGGGAGGGAAGGAGGAAGTAAAAAAAAAAAGAAAGAAATATGCTCTGTATGTTACCTATGATGCACCAGAACAAAGCAACCATGAGCCAGGTGTGGAGGCACCTGCTTGTCATCCCAGGTCCCAGGAGAGGGGGGCAGGAAGCTAGGTATTCATGTTCATCCCTGGCTTTAGACAGTTCAAGACACATCCCACAATGCCTGATTTGTGCAGTGCTGGGGACTGAACCAGGGTAGGGTCTCTTACCTCTTAGGCAAACCCTTTACCGACCGACCGAGCTACAGCCTCGGTGCAAATTCGTTCATTTTGTAAATACACACGGGCGGAGAGTGCCGTGGCACATGTGTGTGGAAGTCAGGACAACTTGCAGGAGTCAGTTCTCTCCCTCCACCACGTGGGTTCTGGCAGGAAGCAGCTTCACCCACTGGGCTATCTCATCAGCCTGGGTCACTCCAGATGCAAATCACTCGATCATTTGGAAAATGTTCAGTGATGAGAATTGACCTCTAGAACAGTATGGGCTCTTAACCACGGAGCAATCTCTCCAGCTTTAGACTCCTTGTCGTTCTCTTCTATTTCTGCTTTGTGTGTGTGTGTGTGTGTGTGTGTGTCTGTCTGTCTGTGTGTGTGTGTGTGTGTGTGTGTGTCTGTCTGTCTGTCTGTGTGTGTGTGTGTGTGTGTGTGTGTCTGTCTGTCTGTCTGTCTTGTCTGTCTGGAAGCCTAAGGTTGACAATGGGAGCTTTCCTCCACTGTGCTCCACCTTCTTGCTTGAGTCAGGGTCTCTCCAGCTGGGCAGCTTGCCCAGGGGATCCTGTCTCCACCTTCCCAATGCTGGGATTCCTGGCAGCTGCTGCTTCCACCCGACATTTCCGACATTCCTGTGGGTTCTGGGTCCCACACCCCAGTTCTCAGGCTTGCCCCCTTGGGCAGCAGAGCTTCACCCTCTGAGCCATCTCCTTGACGCTTGGATATTTTGCAGGGGGTGAGGGGGAGCTTTTTGAGAATATGTGAGTACATGTGTGTGTGCACACACATGTGTGCATGAGTGTCTGTGCATATGGAGGCCAAATGTCTATCTCATGCTAGCTTGGCAGGCTCTTTACCCACTGAGCCAGCTTTCCCACCTCCTTATTATTCTCTGAGAACACCTTCCAAACAGTGGCTACCAAAATGGCTCAGTGGGTGAGAGGGCCGGCTGTCACCAAGCCCCATAACCTGAGTTTGATTCTTGGAATCCAGGGTAAGAAAGAACTGACTCCTGAACGTTGTCCTCTGATGTCTTCATGTGCACCGTAGCACATGTATTCACATGTAAACATACACACACAAATAAATGTGATAAAATTAACTTTTAAGGCTGGGTGGGCGGTGGTGGCACACACCTTTAATCCCAGCACTCGGGAGGCAGAGGCAGGCGGATCTCTGTGAGTTCAAGACCAGCCTGGGCTACAGAGCGAGATCCAGGACAGGCTGTATGTAGAGAGACCCTGTGGGGGGGGGGAGAGGAAAGATTTATTGTGACTCATGGGTTCAGAGGGCTCAGTATGTGTCAGTTGTTCCACATACTTGGACAGAACCCTGAGACAGCTAGGATTATGGCTAAGATTGCTTTTCACTTAAAAAAAATAGTATTGGAGCTGAAGAGACGGCTGCTGTTCCAGAGGACCAGAGTTCATGGGTTCAGAGAACATGGGTTCAGTTCCCAGGACCCATGTAAGGTAACTCACAGCCATCTGTAACTCCAGCTCCAGAGGATCCAACACCTCTGGCCTCTGTGGGTGTCTGCACTCACGTGAACATACCTACATTCTAACACACACACCTACACATAACTAATCAGAATAAGCATCAAAGAACATTGCATGTGTATGTGGGTGGGAGTGTCAGGTCCCCTGGAGTGGGATTTGCAGGCAGTTGTGAACGGCAGTATGTGGGTGATGAGAACTGACCTCGAGAACAGTGTGGGTCCTTAGCCAATGAGCAATCTCTCCAGCCCCCGTTTTTCACTTCTTGCTGGATGGTAAGCAGAACAGGAGGAGGACATGGAAGATAGATTCTCCAAGGACCCACCAATCCACTAGGGACTAACTTCCTTCAGCAAGCTCCCAGTGAGGGGTTGGGGGTTTGGCTCAGTGGTAGACCACTTGGCTGCCCAAAAGCCCTGGATTCAACCCCCAGCACACACACACACACACACACACACACACACACACACACACACACAAAATAAAAAAGTTGGCCGGGCATCGGTGGTGGGAAACGCCTTTAATCCCAGCACTCGGAAGGCAGAGGCAGGTGGATCCTTGTGAGTTCAAGGCCAGCCTGGTCTACCTACAGAGTGAGATATCCAGGAAAGACGCAAAGCTACACAGAGAAACCCTGTCTCAAAAAAAAAAAAAAAAAAAAAAAAAAAAAAAAAAAAAAGTTATATAGCAATTTCAAGACTACCCTAGGATGCATGAGATAAACGAACAACTAAACCTTCTAAGAAACTGAACCCACTTTGTCTCATACAGCCCTGGGCCCCTGTGAATGCCCACACATGTACTTCACTGTCGCTGCCGCAGACCACAGGTCTTCGGTCATCCCTGGGTTACCCCACCTTCCTTTGCTCCCTGCCACCTCACACTGGAGCGTCCACGAGCCTCTCCACATCCGCAGTGACAGTTAAAACGATCTTCATCCATCAAGGCCTGACTCCAGCCCCATCTTCATGTAACTTTCTGAATGTGAACCCTACTCCCTGGTCTTGGCAGACACGGTCTGCCGGCAGAGATAACGCAGACAATTGGGTTCTGTCTGGGCATCGTGATAACACTGGTTGGTGTGCTCACGGTGCCCCAGGAGGGCAGGGGAGCTGGACAGACACTGTCTAGTTGGTTGAGAGGAAATTCCACGCTACAGTTGACTTCCCTTTGAGGGCTTAGGCTCTGTGAGGACACCACAGATACACAGGATGCCATTGATTTCACCCTCCAGTCTAGATTTGTATCTGGTTTTTTGTTTGTTTGTTTTTGTTTTCTGAGACAAGGTTTCTCTGTGTAGCCCTGGCTATCTTGGAAGTCTCTTTGTAGACCAGGCTGGTCTCGAACTCAGAGATCTGCCTGCTTCTGTCCCCGCCCCCCAGTACTTAGACTAAAGGCTTATACCACCAGCACCCTGCTTTGTATCAGTTTTATATTTTCTTATTTGTGTTTTTTTTTTGAGGGGGAGGTGGAGCATGATACAGGGTCTCCCTATGTAGTCAAGTCATCAAATTGATTCTTTTACGTCACATTCTTGGGTTCTGGGATTACACGTGTGAGTGACCACACCAGACTTCTAAATGTTTTCTATTTACAATATATTAATTTGCATGTGTATGATGGGGTGTGCACATGGCACAGGGAAGTGTAGAGATCAGAAGACAGCTTTGTGGAGCTGATTCTCTCCTCATATGTGGGTTCTGGAGAAATGAATTAGGTCACTAGGGTGGTAAGGCAAGCTTCTTTGCACACTGGTAGCTCACTGTTCCTATTTTATTATTACTTTTTTTTTCCAGAGCTGAGGACCGAACCCAGGGCCTTGTGCTTGCTAGGAAAGCACTCTACCACAGAGCTAAATCCCCAACCCTTATTATTACCTTTTTTTTTTTCCCCAGACAGGGTTTCTCTGTGTAGCTTTGTGCCTTTCCTGGAACTCACTCTGTAGCCCAGGCTGGCCTTGAACTCATTGAGATCTGCCTGCCTCTGCCTCCCGAGTACTGGGATTAAAGGCGTGCGCCACCACCACCCGGCTAACTTTTTTAAAGACAGTGTTCCATCAGCCAGGCAGCAGTAAGGAACTCCTTAATCCCAGCCCTTGGGAAGCAGAGGCAGGCAGATCTCTGAGTTCAAGGTCTTACAGAGCGAGTTCCAGCCTGGTCTACAGAGTGAGTTCCAGGCCAGCCAGGGCTACACAGAGAAACCCTGTCTCGAAACAAACAAACAAAACAACAACAACAAAATAGGCAGGGTTCCATGTAGTCCATTCTGCCTTAAAACTTGAGCTTATAGCCAGGCGGTGGTGGCGCGTGTCTTTAATCCCAGCACTTGGGAGGCAGAGGCAGACGGATCTCTGTGAGTTCGAAGCCAGCCTGGGCTACCAAGTGAGTTCCAGGAAAGGTGCAAAGCTACACAGAGAAACCCTGTCTCGAAAAACCAAAAACAAAACAAAAACAAAACAAAACAAAACAAAAAACCTTGAGGTTAAGATATAGCCCAGGATAGCCTTGAACTCCAGATTCTCCTCCCTCCAGGCCTCTCTCTCTTCCTCTCTCCCATCCCGACGCAGGGTGACATGTATCCTTGGCAAGCGCACAATCCTCCTGCCTAAGTCTCCCAGCGCTAAGATTATAAGCATATGCCATCATGCCTGGCAAGCCACATGGGGAACAGTGCAGACAGGATGGTGTCCTTTAATTTCTGTGTCTATAACACCTAAAAGGGCTCTTTGACAGAATGGATGGTGTTGCAGAATATTTGTTTTTAACTATGCAAAGATGTCTTGCATTTGTTTATGTTGTGGAATATTTGTTTAACTATGTAAAGATGTGTTGCTGTTTCACCTTGCCTGCCTAAAGCACCTGATTGGTCCAATAAAAAGCTGAACAGCCAATAGTGAGGGAGGAGGTGTAGGCGGGACTTCTGGGCAGGGAGAGTAAGTAGGAGGAGAAATTTAGGTCAGACACGGAGGAAGCAGGAAAAGTAGGACATACAGAATGAAAGAAAGCTAAAAAGCCCCGAGGCAAAATGCAGATTAATAGAAACAGGTTAAATTGAGTTCAAAGAGCGAAAGCTACCAGGCATTCATAATTAATAATAAGTCTCTGTGTCTTTATTTGGGAGCTGGTTGGCAGCCCAAAGAAAATGCCAACTACATGATGGCATTTTTTTTACACGCGCGCACACACACACAAACACACACACACACACACACACCATAGCATCCCTTTGAAGGTCAGAGAATACCTTGTAATAGTCAGTTCTCTCCTGCTGCTGCATAGGTCCCAGGATTAAACCCAGGTAGTCTGACTTGGCAGCAAGTGTCCTCACCTTCTGAACACTCTTCCCTGACCTAGTGGAAAGAAATCTTTTCAGGAAACTGCATGAGTGAGCAGCTGGGGCGGTAGTGGGTGTTCTCTATGTACTCTATGAGCAATGCCGTGGATGTATGAGGGACTGGGCCCACTGGGGAGTGAGGGGAGGACAGCCATTTTGAATCACAGCTCTGACGGGAGAAGGCGGAGGTAAGCTGGAAGAGGCCAGAGGAGAAGAGCTGTGTGGACTGAGCTGGTGAATTAGACATGGTTCCAGAGAGCAGTGGGGAGCTAATCAAAGACACTTAATGACCAAACTGTATTACATGCATATATGAAACTGTACAAAGAGACCTTCGAGATGGTTAGACTGGAAAGGAGCCACCAAGCCTGATGACCTGATGACC
Organism: Onychomys torridus; assembly: GCF_903995425.1. Taxonomy (NCBI): domain Eukaryota; kingdom Metazoa; phylum Chordata; class Mammalia; order Rodentia; family Cricetidae; genus Onychomys; species Onychomys torridus. The sequence goes on along the minus strand of NC_050464.1, from coordinate 15,776,524 downwards.
TTTGGGTCCTAGGACCAAGGTGGTGTTAGGAGAGAAACCCAGAAGTTGCCCTTTGACCTCCAGATGCCGTGGCCATGCTCCCACCCATACACACAGAGACATACTAAATAAAAATAAATATAAATAATTAAAGAGTAACGCTTTTTAAAAACAAGGGCTAGAGAGTTGGCTTATTGGTTAAGAGTACTTACTTCTCAGGGTCACTTGTAGATTCTCTCTCTCTCTCTCTGGTTTTTATTTTTTAAGGAAACAGAGGAGGAGATGATCTAGAGAGAAGGGTTCCATGGGGAAGGACTGGGAGAAGTGGAGGGAGGGGAAACTGCAGTCAGACTATAATGTTTGAGGGAAGAATAGAAGTAAAAAAAAAAAAGTATGTGGGGCGGTGGTGGCGCACGCCTTTAACCCCAGCACTTGGGAGGCAGAGGCAGGCAGATCACTGGGAGTTTGAGGCCAGCCTGGGCTACAGAGCGAGATCCGGGCACCAAAACTACACAGAGAAACCCTGTGTCAAAAAAAAAAGAGGGGGGGCCTTGTGGCTCTTGCAGAAGACTAGGGTTCCATTCTCAGCACCCAGACGATGGCTTACAGTTGTCCGAAACCCCAGTTCTACAGGACCCGACACCCTCTTCTGGCATTCACAGGCACCAGGCACACATGTGGTAAACAGAAATATATGTGGACAAAACACTGACACACATAAAATAAAATAAGTACTTTTATAAAAAGTAAAAATTTATTTACTTAATTTATTTTTATTAGTGATGCTGTGGATCAAACCCTGGACCTTGTACGTGTTGAGGAAGCTTTCTGCCACTGAGCCATGCCTCCATGCCTTCACTAGGGGATTCTAGGCAGGGGCTCTACCACTGAGCCACACCCCAGCCCCTCACTGGGGGATTCTAGGCAGGTGCTCTACCACTGAGCCACACCCCAGCCCCTCACTGGGGGATTCTAGGCAGGTGCTCTACCACTGAGCCACACCCCAGCCCCTCACTGGGGGATTCTAGGCAGGTGCTCTACCACTGAGCCACACACCAGCCCCTCACTGGGGGATTCTAGGCAGGTACTCTACAGATGAGCCACATCCTTTATTCTTAGTGTTTAGTTTCAGGCTCTTACTTCCCAGGCCTGCAAAGTTATATATATATATATATATATATATATATATATATATATATATATATATATATATATATATAACTAAACACTAAGAATGTACTTTGGTTTTTAGACATGAGCAAAATAGCCTTATGATTCAAAATCCAAAAACTGTGCAGGCTACATTGTGGAAGATCTCTCCTCACCCCATTTGCAGATGGTTGGTTTCTATGTTTTACCTCCTACTCTTTACTCCAGGGAAAGATAAGTCATGAGATTTTTCATGAATGAACATAAGCAAATGCACGACTTTTAGCCCATCAGCTCCCTCAATTCACTTTTTAACTGTTAGTTTATCTTAGAAATTATTCTGTATCAGTCCTTGGGAGTGTCTTCGTTCTTTTTCACTGCTGTTTGGTAATGTATAGTCATTCTCGTTTTTATTTACATTTTGCACACCTGGAACCTAATTTTAGAGATCTCTCTGTTGCTCTCATTCTTTTTGTTGGCTTTGAGACCCAGGCTGATCTCAAACTCGATATGTAGCTAAGGATGTCGCTGAACTTCTGATCCTTCTGCCTCTACCTCCCCAAGTGTTGAGCCACCATGCCTGGCTGGTGGTCTCTTTGTTTGTTTGTCTGTTTTACTTTTACGTCCATCTGTCTGTCTGTCTGTCTATGTCTGCCTGTGTATCAGTACACCACATGAGTGCCTGATGGCCCTGGGTTCACTGGGACTGCTGTTATAGACACTTGTGAACTGCCATGTGGATGCTGGGAATCGAACTCAAGTCCTCTGTAAGAGCAGCAAGTGCTCTTAACCGGTGAGTCATCTCTTCAGCCCCTGGATCTCTTTTAACATTAAAAAGATTTTTTTATGATCCCCATAAAGATAGCTGTGTTGATAAAAAAAAAAAAAAAAAAAACATTAACAGAATCACAATTACATTTCAGTGAATTTGCACTTCCATTAATCTGTTATTTATGTATATTTAAACTCTCTCTCTGTATAGGAAACATATAATTTATCTATTCCATAATTGATGCCTGGTGTGCTCATAGGCCCAAATAACTGCTGTTGCTAATTTGTTTTCCCCATTGTGTCCCTAATCCCTGTCAAAAGGAAGTGGTATCTGAGTTGTTGCTGGGGAAACTGGAGGTGGGACCATACAAAGGTGTCCTTATCTCGCCAACCTTTGCTGTAACGGTCAGCATGACTCAGCCATTGTATTCCTTATATCTCTCCTTGCTTCGATAAAGTGTCTGACAAAGCCGCTTAATGAGGAAGGGTTTATTCTGGCTCACAGTCTGAGGGTACACAGTCCATTATGGCAGAAATAATGGCAGGAGCGTGAGGCTTGCCAGGCATGATGGCATATGCTTATAATCTTAGCATTGGGAGGACTGTGAGCTTGCCAAGGATACATGACACCCTGTGTCAGGGGATGGGGATCCACTGTAGCTCCTGCTCACCCTTCAATACAGTTCCTCATGTTTTGGTGATCCCCCAACCATAAAATTATTTTCATTGCTACTTCATAAGTGTAATTTTGCTACTGCTATGAATCATAATGTAAACATATCTGATACGTGACCCCTGTGAAAGGGTCATTCGTCCCCCAGATGGGTTGAGAACCACTGATCTCATGAGTTCAGCAAGGGCTCCATCGTGAGAGCCTATCTCAAAAAGGAAAATAAAACAAAACAAAAACCCAGCAATAAAATAAGGTAGAGAATAGATGAAAGATACCGCCTGACAATGACCTCTAGTCTACACCCCACCCCACCCCCAATGGCCTCAGAGTCAGCACATTTAAGTAGTTGTCAGGTATCCACTGGGCGTTCCACTGGGTACCGGGCTGAGTGTCAGAGCCTGGCTTTTATGGGGGTGCTAGCAAAATGGGAAGAGGTGTGAAGGCAAACATGTAACTCAATATAATGTCATGCTAATGGCATGATGATCGTCAAATGTGTTCACAAAGCTTGAAAGAGGCCTCCGTCCAAAAATTATAGTCGTTTATTTTTAAAATCTAGTTTAGATTTTCTTTTTGAGATAGGGTCCAGGCTGGCCTCAAAATTCCTACATAATCAAGGATAATCTGGTAATCTCGGCCCTCCCTCGTCCACCTGCCAAGCACTGGGAACACAGGCATACACCACCGTGCCCAGTTTATGAAAGGAACCCAAGGTTTCATGCATGCAAAGCAGGCAATCCACTGGCTGTATCCCCGGCCTGCAAAGTAGCATTTCACTCACCAGCTCTCAGTTTCGTGTTAGGTTCGAGGCTCAATTCCAACAAACAGTAGGTAATGGGAATGACAGTTGGCGTGCGACTTCAGAGGTTAGGCGATCAAGGAAGTGGTGCCAGGTACTGGGGAGCCCCTCTTGTGTTTGCTGAGCGCCCTGGTTTCTTTTCCTGTCACTCTGACAAAGGCAACTTAAGGGAGGAAGGGTTTATTTGGGCTCAGAGGGTGAGGTACAGTTCATTGTTGTTGGGAGTCAAGGCAGGTGGAGGTTGGAGCAGCTGGCCCCAGTACGGTCACCCTCGTGAGGGGAGACTGTGCTCGGCTCACTTTCCCTTATAAAAAAAAAATATTGGGGCTGGAGAGATGGCTCAGTGGTTAAGAGCACCGACTACTCTTCCAGAGGTCCTGAGTTCAATTCCCAGCAACCACATGGTGGCTCACAACCACTTGCAATTAGGTCTGGCGCCCTCTTCTGGCCTGCAGGGACACATGCAGGCAGAATACTGTATACATAATAAATAAACCTTAAAAAATTAAAAAAAAAATATTGTTTAATTATATGTATTTATTTACTTTACCTTGTGTGTGGAGTGTGCCCAGGTGGAGGTCAGAGGACAGCTTGCAGGAGTTGGTTTTCTCCTTTCACCTTGTGGGTCTAAGGGATCAAAGCCAGGTCCTCAGACTTGGTGGTGAGCACCTTGAGCCATTCCGTCATTAGTTCTCAACCTGTGGGTCATGACCCCCACAGGGGTCAGATAGCGGGTATCCTACAGATCGGATATTTACATTGCGATCTGTAACAGTAGCGAGATTACAGCTTATGAAGTAGCAACAAAAATAATGGTATGGTTGGAGGGGGTCACAACACGAGGAACTGTATTAGAGGGTCGCAGCATTAGGAAGGTTGAGAACCATTTCCAGTAAAGCCATCTCACCAGCCCATCACTTCCGCCTTTTTATACAGTCCAAGACTCCTGCCTAGGGAATGGTACCACCCACAGTGGGAAGCCTTCCCCACCCCGATGAAATGAACAGAGATAATCCCCACAGACATGCCCAGAGGCTAACCTACACTAGATCATTCCTCACTGGCGAGAAGAGGATTATCTCAGGGATAATCCTAGGTCCCATCAATCATCGCACTTGGCAAGTAAGAGGGCCTGGCATAGTTTTTCTCAAATAAATAAATAAATAAATAAGGGGAAGGGGAAGTGCTCACAAGAACCCACCCGTAACAGAGAACTCTGAGTTATTAGCCACAGCAGCTGCAGCGGATATGGAGTCTGGAGGAGACGGGGGATCCAGAAGGAGCTGGAGAGAGAAGTGAGAGGTGGATATGATCTAAATACATCGTATTCGTGTCTGAAATGGACTGCAGGATATACGATAAAATGATTATGGTGGAGCTGGAAAAATGGCAGTTAAGGGCACTTGCGGTTCTTGCGAAAGGCTTGGGTTTGGATCCCAGCACCCACGTGGCTACACACAACTGTCTGTTACTCCAGGTTCAGGGATCTGAGGTTCTCTTCTGACTTCCTTGAGCACTGCACACACGTAGTGCACTTACACATACATGCAGGCAAACTCATAAAACAAGAATAAATAAATAGTAAGGGAGAAAGCTATTAGGAAAGACACCTGTCATTGAACTCTGGCTTACACACACACACACACACACACACACACACACATAGCGGGGCAGGTGGTGGTACCTGTACCACACTGCCTTGAATCATCCATTCTGGGGAAAGCCAGCTGCCACATCACGGAGACTTCTCAGACAGCCTGGGGAGAGGACCACCCAGGGGGAACCGAGGCAGGGTGCCAACAGCCAGTCCCAACCTGCTTGCCAGGTGAGTCATCTGCTCCACAGCCAACATCAGTCAGGCTTGCAGGTGACTTCAGCCCTCTAGCCTCAGGACTCCCAGCTGAGGCCCTAGACACCAGGGGAGCCGAGCCAAGTCAATCCCATCATGCCCCGTGCTCCCAGAGCCGTGAGACAGTAAATGAGAGCTGTCATTTTAAAACAGTAAGCTTCGAAGTAATTTGTACCGCAGCAAAGGTACCCAACACAATGAGAACAGATGTATACTGGCACCGAGGGTACACAGAGAATAGGTACTTAGCTTAATCTGGAGGGTCTGGCAGGCTTTCTGTATTCTCTGTGTGTGTGTGGGGTGTGTGTGTGTGTGTGTGTGTGTGTTGCTAAGGAGTTTTGTATGCTAGGCAATGAATCTACTGCCTAGCCACACCTCACTGGGGGATTCTAGAGTCTAGGCAGTGAGGGTTGGGGGGGGTGGTATCGTGTAGCTCAGCAATACAGAACCTGCTTAGAACCCACCAGCAAAGGGCTGGGGATGTGGCTCAGTGGTTGAACCTTCTAGAACCCCCCAGTGAGGGGCTAGAATTGCAGCTCAGTGGTCACACTCTTGCCGAGAATCCCCCAGTGAGGGGGTGTGAGCAGAGCTCCTGTGGGCATGGTCTGACATGCACAGAACCAGCCTGGGTGGGTGCTAGGAACAGAGTCTCCCACCAAGAACAGGTGAACTTCTTGCCAGTAGGAAGGAGCTGAAGAAGTGATAGTGACCTGGAGAGCTTAAATGAGGCTGACTCCAGCCCAGACAGCATAATGCAGCTAAGGCTGGGGGGTGGGTGGGGGGGAGAGGTAACAAGGTGAGACCTTCAGCTGTCCTCTCCCTACATACGCTCACCTTCTTCAAGTCTAGGAGCCAGGATTCCCACAGCTTCTTCCTCCACGCCCTGTGCGTGATTGATGGCGTCCTCTCTGGAAGAAGTACCTAGTGCAAGGTTAGTGATGTATAAATAGAGACCCGAAGGTCAAATCAGCTTTTGGTGTGAGAGACAGGAACCAAAACAACACAGATAAAAGTGACCTTGGGGAAGCCAGAGCCAAAAAACAGAAGAAAGGCTTTAAAAGATTAACGTTGTTGCTTGCTGGATTCGATAAGAATAGATGCTTCCTCTCTGAAGCCCCGGGCCAAGGGCGACGGAAAGAAGCCTAAGAGACCAGGAAGGGGCTCTTGAAAATTAAAAGCGTCGGCTTTAAAAAGGAGAGTCGGGGACTGGGCGATGGCTCAGTGGGAAAGGGTACCTGCTGCATAAGCGTGAGGACCTGAGTTTGAATCCCCAGTACCCACTTCAAAAAGCCAGATGAGTGAACCTGTGACTTCATCTTTGTGAGGGGCAGACACAGGAGGATTTCTGGGACTTGCTGGCTGCCAGCCAAGCTGTAGGTTCTGTGAGAGACCCCGGCTCAAGGGAATAAGGCAGAGACTGAGAGAGCAGCACACCGGATATCCTCCTCTGGACATCACTCACACACACACACACACACACTCACACACACACACACACACACACACACACACACACACACATATATATACAAACACACTCACACACATATAAACATACACACAGGAACATATGCACAAATGCATGCACGCATGCACACATGTATGCTTAGTAGTACATTATCGTTCAGTCATAAAGAAGAATGCAATTGTGTTGTTCACAAGAAATTAGATACAACTGGGCATCACCATGTTAATTAAGAAAGAATTGTTGGTCTGGCAGGAAGGTAATTGTGACTCAAGCACAGAGACCTGAGTTCGAGTTCCAGAACTCACATAAAGGTAGGAAAAGAAACTGTCCCCACAGTTTTCTTCTGACCTCTACACAGGGCTGATGGCCTGCATATGTGCACATGCACACACACACACACACACACACACACACACACACACACACACATTAATAATAAATTTTAATTGTTTTTGTTAAAGAAAGACAAATATTGCATGTTTTTGTTTTCTATGGAGAATCTAGTTTTTTGTTGTTGTTGTTTTTAAGCCACGAAGTTGAATTTAGTGACACTCAGTTTAGTCCCAATACTCAGGAGGCTGAAACATGAGGATCGCCGCAAGTTCCAGGCCAGCCTGGTCTGCAGAGAGTTCCAGGCCAGCCTGGTCTGCAGAGAGTTCCAGGCTAGCCAGAGCTACATAATGAGAGTCAACAGAGAGAGGGCTCAGCAGTTAAGAGCCCTGGTTGCCCTTCCGGAAGACCACCTGGCAGATTACAACCATCCGTAACTCCAGTTCTAGGGAATCCAAAATCTTCTTCAGCCCAGTGTCTACCTACATGGTCTACAGACATGCATGTAAGAAAAACATACCCATACCGAAAACAGAAAATGTTAATTTAAGAACGTCTGTGTATCCCTCTGGTATTTCCTTACAACCAAAATTCAAGGCCATCAGCTAGATAGTGAGTTCAAGGCCAGCCTGAGCTACGTGTGACCCCAAAACAACACAAGACATTTTTGAAGATGGTCGGTTTTGGACACTGACCACTCCGGGTAGGAAAATGATTGATTGGTGTTTGATTAGCAAAATCTTGGAACTGCAGCATTAATATTCTCTCTTCTTTTGAGACAGGATCTCCTGTAGCCCAGGCTGATCTAGAATTTGCTATACTGCTATATAGCTGAAGACTACCTTGAGCTCTCCAATCCCCCAGACAGAGTTTTCTCTGTATAGCCCTGGCTGTCCTGGAACTCACGTTGAGTCCTCTGCCTCATCTTGAACTTCTGATCCTTCCATGCCAGACATGCACTCCCCCATGTCTGGTTTTGTTGTTTATTAGTAAAACAGAGCCTCCCTATGTATCCCTGACTGGCCAAGAATCCAGTTATGTAGACCAGGCTGGCCTCGAACTCACAGAGCTCTGCCTGCCTCTTCTTCTTCTTCTTCTTCTTCTTCTTCTTCTTCTTCTTCTTCTTCTTCTTCTTCTTCTTCTTCTTCTTCTTCTTCTTCTTCTTTTGCTAGAGCTGAGGACTGAACCCAGGGCCTTGTGCTTGCTAGGCAAGCACTCTACCACTGAGCTAAATCCCCAATCCTCCATCCTCTGCCTCTTCTTAAGCACCGTGGTCACATCCAAGGCCTCATACCTGCTAGAGGAGCCCTCCACCACCAACCATATTCCCAGCCCTTTTGAGAGTTTTCTTGGAGGTTGTCCTTGAATTTCTGGTAATCTTCCTGCCTCAGCCTTTTGAATGTTCAGCCATCATGTTTGGCTTTTCAGCTTGTTAATCCTGAAATGGGAATTAGTAGTGGTAGGAAGTTTATACACACATTATGAACAATTAAAATAACAACTCCCTGCTGGTATGTTGATGTGGCCTGTAGTTCCAGCACTCAGGAGGCTCAGGAGCTCAAGGCCCAACATTCTTAATACCAATACACTGCAGGTGGGAATAGAAGAATTAAATCATGTTTTTCTGCTTTGTTTCACATTTTTGTTGAGAGGGAAGGGGTGGAAAGAGAGAGGGGGAGACAGGCATGTGTAGAGGTCAGTTCTAGTGTTGCAACTGTGTGGATCCTGGGAATCAAACTCAGGTTTTAGGATTGGCAATAAGTGCCTTTACCCACTGAACCATCTTGCTGGACCCCTTTTCCTGTGATTGATTTTTTTTTTTTTTTTGAAACAGGGTTTCTTTGTGCAGCCTTAGTTGTCCTGGAACTTGCTCAGTATCCCAGGCTGGTCTTGAACTCACAGAGATCCGCCTGCTTCTGCCTCCCGAGTGCTGGGATTAAAGGTGTGCACCTCTACCAACCAGCTCATTTCCTATTTTTAAAAACTCACTGATTATATATGACACTGAGTTATCAAGAAACAGATGCACAAGCATGGCCCTTAGGAACAGGGAGCAACCCAGTCGAAAACACAGCTGTAGGACCTGGTAAACGGTTGAATCGGAGAAGCGGGTCAGAAGTGTAAAGAGGTGGAGCGATCTGGGGTGAACCTTCCAGCACAATCTGGCTTTCAAACCTATGCCTACATCTAACCTGACAAACATACCAACTGATTAATTTACTGGAAGACCCGGCAGGAAGGTGTGATTTGGGGGAAGTGAGAGCTTGGTGGAGTCCTGGGACATTCTGTTCTTCTGCATTTTAAATCACGGGCAGGGCTGATCAAACTGCTCAATGTGCACAGTGAAGGGTAGAAAAGACTGGGAATTTGTGTGTGAGAATTACACAGGCAAGATGTGGAAGGGGCCGGGCGATGGTGGCACACACCCTTAATCCCAGCACTGGGGAGGCAGAGGCAAGCAGATCTCTGTGAGTTCAAGGCCAGCCTGGTTTACAAAGCGAGTTCCAGAACAGCCAGGACTGTTACACAGAGAAATCCTGTCTCAAAAAAAAGCGGGGGTGGAGGGTGTTGGTTGGGGATTTAGCTCAGTGGCGCAAGGTCCTGGGTTTAGTCCTCAGCTCTGGGTAAAAAAAAAAAAAATGGGAAGGGCCAGGTGAGGTGGAAGACAGTGTGACAGAGAGACAGAGAATATCAAGAAAGGGCGCGGAGGTGGGGGGGGCAACCCCAATCTAGATTTATTTATTTATTTGTTTGTTTGTTTGAGGCAGGGTTTCTCTGTGTAACAACAGCTCTAGCTGTCCTGGAACTTGCTTTGTAGACAAAGCTGGCACTGAACTCACAGAGATCCGCCTGCCTCTGCTTCCTGGGTGCTGGGACAACAGGTGTGAGCTACCACCACCCGGCTTTTTTTTTTTTTTTTTTTTTTAATGTGATGGATTAACTGATTATATGAGGTGCACACTCGCTGCGACCCTTATACTCCTGCACAGGTCACAGGACAACTTGCTGGAGCTGGTTCTGTCTTTCCCCCATGTGAGTCCCAGGGATTGAACTCCGGTCGTGAGGCTTGGTAGTAAGCGCCTTTACTTGCTGAGCTGTCTCATAACTCAGATTCTTAAATGGAAAGTGCAGAATATTGAGAGATAAAGAAAAGCCCAGGTATATGCAACCCAGTCTTCGCAGGTAACTTCTCAAACTTGTGTTAAAAAGCACAGCGTGAGCTTATAACCACTAACCTCTCTTTCACCAAAGTAATACTCTTGCTGAGCTGGGTGTGGTGGTGCGCACAGTCATCCCAGGGCTTGGAAGGAGGAGACAAGAGCACCAAGAGTTCAAAACTAGCCTGGGCTATGTAGTGACACTACTTTAAAAGAAGAAAATAGATCCTGGGTGTCGTGGTATGTGCCTTTGATGCCAACACCCAGGAGGCAGAGGCAGCCCTGATCTATATACATAGCAAGTTCCAGGCCTCATAAAACAAAAACAAAAGAAGAAACAGAAAAATAAAGTCTTTTATTACCACTCATTTGGCAGTGATGGTGTGTGTGTGTGTGTGTGTGCGTGTGTGTGTGTTATGCACATGTGTGTAACCATTCACATATATGCAGAGGTACAGGATGTCCTCTATCACTCCAGGTTATTCTCTTGAAACGGGGTCTCTCCCTGAACCTGGAGCGCAGCTGGCAGCCAGCAAGTCCCAGTGATCCTCCTGTTTTCTGCTAGAGCTGGGGTTACAGGTGTGTGGCCATACCTGGCTGTTTATGTGGGTTAGGGTTATGTGGGAACTTGACCTCAGGTCCCCACGATTGTACAAGGAAGGACTCTTAATCACCGAGCCGTCATCTCAGGCCACTATCAACGGTCTTTTCAACATCGTTATGGCCTTACAATATTCTTATATAGCTATAGTAAGCTGTTTTTTTTTTTCTCTTGAGCTGTTAATTTTCCTTTTAAACAAGGTATGATGTATGTGGGAAATAGGACCCATGACTGCCCATTAAAGAACCCTTTTTTCTTTCCCGGCAGACTCTGGTGATAAAATTCAAACTTTGAGCATGATAGACAAGCACTTCACATCACTGAGCCACACCCCAGCCCCTCACTGGGGGATTCTAGGCAGGTGCTCTACCACTGAGCCACACCCCCAGCCCCTCACTGGGGGATTCTAGGCAGGTGCTCTACCACTGAGCCACACCCCAGCCCCTCACTGGGGGATTCTAGACAGGTGCTCTACCACTGAGCCACACCCCAGCCCCCTCACTGGGGGATTCTAGGCAGGGGCTCTACCACTGAGCCACTCCCAGCCCCTCACTGGGGGATTCTACGCCGGGGCTCTACCACTGAGCCACGCCCCAGCCCCACACTGGGGGATTCTAGGCAGAGCTCTACCACTGAGCCACAAACCCAGCCCTTCTACCAACTGAGCTCTATCTTAAAAAAAAAAAAAAAGTCAGTTGTTTATGGTTGAACCTGGTGTCACCAGTATCTTTGGTGCTATGTGGGTTGGAGACAGTGTCTATTACATCACAACAAGGTACAATCCTGATGCACAAAAAGTGGATTTGGTCTTAAACTCCTTGGGCAGACCTTGAGAATCAAAAACAAAACCCCAGGTATGTCAGGGAATCAGAAAGAGCCTGGCTGCTGCTGTACTGGGCCACACATCTGCTCTGGACTGCTAATGTCTAGATAGTTATACAAGGAAGACATAACCCCTCTTTGGGTTAAATCGCTGTCATTTGGGTCTGTTTTGAAGCAATTAATCTGATATCTTAGTTAATCAAGTATGTGAGTGAGGAAGAAAGGAGACAGACATTTCTATGTAGAGACTTCAGCTGTGGATGCGGATCCTGATGCTGCTGGCTGAGCAGGACATGGCAGGTGATTGAGGTCCCTAATGAGTTCAAGAGCAGATGTGCTGTTTTGGGGCAGGCCCAGGGCAAACTGTTCTTCTGCAGTCTATGTAAAAGGATGGAACTGGAAATGCTGGTTTCAGTCTCACACATAGGTATGTGTATATGATTCTTTTAACCTCTGGGGTGGGGAAATGCGGTCATTTTAGGAATTCACAGAGACATAGGGGAAAAAAAAAAAGAAGATTCTGTCAACAAAGTGTCTTCTGTAGAGGTGTCTCTGTGGGTGAGGATGCTTGCTGCCAAGCCTGGTGAACAGAGTTCTAGCTCTGGATATACTGGAAGAAATAAAAATGTAAGAAAAAAGAATAGAGGGTGGGCAGGAAGGAGGGAGGGAGGAGGGGTCTGTGTGTATGTTCTTATGGGCACACAAAAAGCACAAGATGCCTAAGATGGTAAATCCACTTGTCAGGTAAGTTTGATGGCCTTGGTTGGGTGCCTGGAACCCACAGTTAAGGGAGAGAGTTGACTCCTGAAGGGTGGCCTCTGACCTCCATGCTCATGTCCACATGCATACATCATACGAATATGAATATAACAATACTTAAAAAAATAAGAGCTGGGTATGGTCTTTAACCCAGCACTCGGGAGGCAGAGGCAGGCAGATCTATGTGAACTCAAGCCCAGCCTGGTCTACATGGTAAGTTCCAGGACAGCCAGTTGTATACGCAAAGGAGACCCTTTCACAAAAGCAATACAATACAAAAAGGCCAGGACTTGGAAGCAGAGTGATGTCAGGTTTTGCAACAGGAATCAAAAGGTATTTCCTGTTGAGCATTAAAATAATCTGATTTAGGGCTGTTTTAATGATCTGGTTCATTTTTAATTGTGTGTGTGTTAGTGCTCACGGATGCCAGAGGCATTATATTCCACTGGACTTGGAGGGACCAGTAGTGTTGAAAACTGAACTCCATCACTCAGGAGTCAGAGGCAGGCTTATCTCTGTGAGTTCTAGGCCAGCCTGATCTATATAGCAAGCTTCAAGTCAGTCAGAGCTATATAATGAGACTCTGCTTTTAAAAACTGGCCAGGGACTAAAGAGATAGCTCAATGATTAACAGCCCTAGTTCCTCTTCCAGAGGACCTGGGTTCGATTCCCAGCACCCATGAGGCAGCTCATAATGATGTTACTCTGATTCCAGGGGATCTGATACCCTCTTCTGGCTTCCACAGGCACCAGACACACAAGGTGGTGCACAGACATACAACACACACATACCACCCCTCCCCATATATATATATATATATAAATTTTTAAAAAATTAAATTAAAGAAAAGAGAGGGTATGTTGTTTTGATGGTAGGCAGGGCCACGGACCCTTCTCCATCAAAAGACCTCCTCTTAGGCAGAATCATAGCAGGGGAATCCTCCATTGCTGGGTCTCAGTCAGCTACAGCAGCAGGCTGGGAGGGAAGCAAATGGACACAGGAAGGGAGTGGACCATTGTCACCCCAGGTTTCGAGGAGTTAACTTGTCATGGACCCTGGTTGTGTTTTGTTGCCTTGAGGCCCTTTCTGTCTCCAGGTGTGTTGTGTGTGAGAGAGTCCAGAAGCTGGAGAGGGGGCTTGTTGCTCTTCCAGAGGATCTCAGTTCAGGTTAGCACCCACGTTCAGTGGCTCCTAACTGTCTGTAACTCCAGCTCTAGGGGATACAACACCCTTCTCTGTCATCCATGGATATACACACAGAACACACATACACATTTACACATAAATAAATCTTTTTTTTATGTGTATGGTTTTTTAAGACAGGGTTTCTCTGTGTACCAGTCCTTGGCTGTCCTGAAATTCACTCTGTAGACCAGGCTGGCCTTGAACTCACTGAGATCTGCCTGCCTCTGCCTCCCAAGTGCTGGGATTAAAGACATGTGCCACCACTGCCTAGCAAATAAATCTTAAAAATAAAAAATAAGGTTCCATTCAGAACTGTCTTGATTCACCTAGCTACAAAGGAAAGCAAGGGAGCCCAGATGTGGCCCAGGTGCACATCTGTAATCCCAGCACATGGGATGTGAAGGCAAGAGGATCAGGACCAAGGTAATCCTTGGCTACATGGCAAGTTGGAGGCCAGCCTGGGCTACATGAGACCTTGTTTGAAACAAAATACACCACCACCCAAGGAGGGAGGGTGTAAGAAAAGGAAGCCAGATATGATGGGACACACTTTAATTCCAGAACGTGGGAGGTTGAAGAAGGAGGCTCATGAGTTCAAGATCATCCTTGGCTACACAGTGAGTTGGCAGTCAGTCTGGCATATGTGACACTCTGTCTCGAAAAAGAAGAAAACAGAGAGAGAAGATGGATGGTTTTTCCTACAGATCTTTTTACTCACCCAGCCCAACCTTAAAATGTAGAGAGGGGGGGGGGAGTGGGAGTGTTTCCCAGTATTTTTTACCTCTATGTCTTTAAGTAGATGAACCATGGCAGTTTATGACCCAAATGCAAAGATATCTTTGAAGTTACTAGATGAACTCAGTAAATTCAGATAGGAAGGGGGCCGTGAAATAAATAATGCAGATATTTAAAATTTCCCCTCTGGTTCTAATTTTTCCAGGTTTCTCCCTCATGACTGAAGTTTCTGGAATGTGTACATGTTGCCGTCCAGTCCCACCCAACACTGAGCTTTAAGGAAGGAATGCCAAACACAATCAGGAAAGGTCACCATCTGGTCAGTGGAAAGTTTTTGGTACAGTGGCGATGCCATCTCTGGGACTTCCCACCTGTGAGTTCTGGCTGTCAGCCATTTTTGGTAACCAGAAATTGCCCTGGGTGGTGATGGAGGACAGAGTGGGCTGGATGAGCCCAGACAACATGCTCTGCACCCTCATGAGGTGACAGATATATCAAAGCTGGACCCTTAGGGCAGGCCTGAGTTGATGGCAGAGCCCACTCGATGGGAGGAGAGGTGACTCCCACAAGGTGTTCTCTGTGGCACATGCGCACCTGCACACACCTGCCCCTCCACCGAAGGAAATAAATAATGTATAATAAAAATTACAAACAAAGACATATGGAGGGGCTGGAGGGATGGCTCAGTGGGTCAAGGGCTTGCCACAGAAGCGTGAGATTCAAAAGTGTGGAAATATTGCTAAAAAGTTCTTCCCTGGGAGATGTAAAGATCCGCCCCTCCTTCTAAGGGAGGAGACAGACCAACAAATGAAGGAGCATTCACTCAGGGGAACCAGGGAGCCTCTCCTGCTTCCTTACAGAGAAGGGGGCGGGGCTGTGGGCGGAGCGTGAGTGAGTGACCGCTTACAGCAGATACACTGTAGGTCTGCACCCAGCATGGATGACGACTCCCCCATGAATGCATAGATGGAGCGTCCCCTCCCTAGTCCTTCCCAGACTATAGTCTTCTAGCAGGGTGAGAGGCGAGGGCTGACCCTACAGAGTTGTCTTCTGATCTCCACACTAATGCCCTGGCGCTGAAGCCCCTCCCCTCCACAATATTAATAACATCGGAAAACATGCTGGATGGCCTAATGTCGGCTTTAGTTCACATATACCCACGCAGAGAAAGTTTTCTGTAAGAGTAAACTCTAACTTGTGGGTGGTGGGAATAGCTTGTTTTAGTTCTGCTTTTTAGCACCTGGAACATTTCCACCTTACACATACATTGCTTCTGTAAACACGAAGGGGGTTATCTTTTAGAAGCTGAGTAAATGACTGTGTTGGAAGAGCGATTAACTAGCACACACCAAGCCCTGGGTTCCATAATACATCGGTCATGGTGGTTTGTGCTTTTACCTCAGTGCTAAGGAGATGGAGGCAGGGGGATCAGACATCAAGGTCATCCTCGGCTATATTTTGAGGCCAGCCTGGGCTACACAAGACTATCTCAAAAAAAGAAAAAAAAGGAAGGGGTATTTTTAGAGTCAGTGTTTTCTATTACAGGAGGGGCTTCCTAGTCTAATCATTCCCAGACCTTGTTTTTTGTTTTTATTTTTTTTCCAAAGGAGGAAAAATTTTTGACCTGTCATACTGACTTAAAATAAACACTTTGGAAATTTTCAAACAGACTCATTTTCAGACAAAACACTTTCAGTGAACACTCATGTGCCCATTGTCTGCCCTCCAGGGATTACTCATGGCCACCATGGGCATCTTTTCTTATTCTCATTTTATTTTGAAGCAACTGCCAAGCCTCATACAAGTCATCTTATTCATATTTCAGCACCAAGTCTTTGAGGACTCTTAAGGACACACAATACAATACATTGTCATGCCCCCAAGTTAATAAAGTCCCGTGATGTCATCAAATGCTCAACCCTCTGGGTGGATTTTTAGTTTAGAGGTTTTTGTTTTGTTTTATTTTTTGTTTTATTTTTTTATTTTTTTCCAGAGCTGAGGACCGAACCCAGGGCCTTGTGCTTGCTAGGCAAGTGCTCTACCACTGAGCTAAATCCCCAACCCCCTTTTTGTTTGTTTGTTTGTTTGTTTTTTGTTTGTTTGTTTTTTTGAGACAGGGTTTCTCTGTGTAGCCCTGGCTGTCCTGGAACTCACTCTGTAGACCAGGCTGGCCTCGAACTCAGAGATCTACCTCCCTCTGCTTCCCCAGTGCTAGATAAAAGGCATGCACCACCTGGCTCTAAGCTAACTATTACAGGAGTTTTGAGGGCTGGAGAAATGGCTCACTCAGTGGTTAAGAGCACATACTGTTCTTGCAGAGGACCCAAGTTTGGTTTCCAGCACCCACATCAGGCAGCTCACAACCACCCGTAACTCCAGCTCCAGAGACCCACTGCCTCTGAAGGCACCTGCACTCACTTGCATATCCATGCATATATGTTGCATATACATGCATACATGCATACATGTTGCATATACATGCATACATGTTGCATATACATGCATTCATGCATATACATGTGATTCAGTCGTCAGAGTGCTTGCCTAACATATACCAAGTCTGGGGTTTGATCCCCAGCACCCATGTAAATCCTGGCACTCAGAAGGTAAAAGCAGCGGAGTTCAAGCTCATCCTTGGCTACATAGCAAGTTTGAGGTTGGTATGGGCTATGTGAGATGAAAAACCAAGAAGCCCCATCTTGAGCAAGGGAAAAAGTTGGGGCTGGAGAGATGATGATGGTTCAGTGGTTAAGAGCACTGACTGCTCTTCAAGAGGACCCAGGTTCAATTCCCAGCACCCACATGGCAGCTCACAACTGTCTGTCATTCCAGTTCCAGGGGATCCGACAACCTCATACAGATATACATGCAGGTGAAACACTAATGCCCATGAAATAAAAATAAATCAAGCAAGTGAGGGAAAAGGCAAGGATAGGCAATTCAGTTGTTTTCTGACCTCCATACATTCACCCTGGCACACACATGCCTGAATTCACAATGTACACACACACACACACACACACACACACACACACACACACACACACTTAAAAATTAGGACCATGGGGGCTGGGGATAGAGTGCTTGCCTAGCAAGCCCAAGGCCTTGGGTTCGATCCTCAGCTCAAAGAGGAAAAAAAAAAAAAAGGAAAAAATATTAGGACCATGGTCATTATGATTCTTGTATTTTTTGTTTGTTTGTTTGTTTTCAAGACAGGGTTTCTCTGTAGCTTTGGAGCCTGTCCTGGATTAGCTCTGTAGACTAGGCTGGCCTCCAATTCACAGAGATCCACCTGCCTCTGCCTCCCGAGTGCTGGGATTATAGGAGTGCGCTGCCACCACCACCCGGCTCATTCTTGTATTTGTTCTCTTTCTTTCTTTCTTTTTTTTTTTTTAAATTAGTTAGTAAATTATTTTATTTTTATGTGCATTGCTGTTCTGCCATGGGTGTTGGATCCCTTGGTACTAGAGTTACAGACAGTTGTGAGCTGCTGTGTGGGTGCTGGGAATTGAACCCTGGTCCTCCTGAAGAGCAAACAGTTAGTGCTCTTAACCACCGAGCCATCTCTCCAGCCCCACTCTTTCTTTCTTGAGACAGGGTCTCGCTGTGTAGCCCCCAGCTATCCTAGAACTCATTATGTAAACCAAACTGCCGTCAAGTTCACAGCTTCCTTCTTTCTCTGCCTCCCGGGTACTGAGGTGGCAGATGGGAGCCCCAACATAGAACTTCAAAATTAATTTCGTGTGCCTGTGTATGTTTGCATCCAGTACATGTGGGCCTGAGTGCAAACACATGTGGAGGTCAGAAGTCAACTCTGGGTGCCACCCCCCCAGGTGCCATTCACCTTAGTTTTTGAGATAGTCTCTTCAATGGCTTGGAGCCCATGAACTCAGCTAGGCTGGCTGGCCAGCAGTGAGCCCCAAGGATCCCCATCTTCACCTCCTCTGGGC
Source organism: Onychomys torridus (assembly GCF_903995425.1). Lineage (NCBI taxonomy): Eukaryota > Metazoa > Chordata > Mammalia > Rodentia > Cricetidae > Onychomys > Onychomys torridus. The sequence continues at coordinate 15,758,295 of NC_050464.1, read as the reverse complement.
TGGGATTAGAATTATGAGCCCACACATAACAGCTTTTAGAAGCGTTCTTCGAGACAGGGTTTCTCTGTGTAGCTCTGGCTATCCTGAAACTCACTCTGTAGACCAGGCTGGCCTTGAACTCACAGAGATCCTCCTGGCTCTGCCTCCAGAGTGCTGGGATTAAAGGCCTGGCCAAACTCAAGTCTTTATGGGCCCCCAGCAAGCGTTTTACAGCATTGAGCTTTCTCCTTATCCGTAATTTTAAAAAAATTATTACATTTTATTGATTCTGTGTGGGAGTGGATGTGGTGTGGGAATTCAGCTTGTTTGTAGAAGTCAGAGGACAGCTTGTAGGAATTCATTCTCCCCTCCTACAACTCGGTCCCAAAGCATCAAATTTAGGTTGTCAGGCTTGGTGGCAAGCAGCTTTATCCTCTGAGCTCTCTCATAGGCCCTTAAATAAAAGTTTTTTTTTTTTTTTCAAGACAGGGTTTCTCTGTGTAGCTTTGCGCCTGTCCTGGAACTTGCTCTGTAGATCAGGCTGGCCTCGGACTCATAGAGATCCTCCTGCCTCTGCCTCCTGAGTGCTGTGATTAACGGCGTGTGCCACCAGAACTGTACTTTGTATCAGTTTTATGTTTTCTTTTTTATGTCTGTTTTTTTTTTTCCTGGGGGAGGGGGAGCATGAGACAGGGTCATCAAATATAGGCCAGTCATCAAATCGATTCCTCTGCCTCACGTTCCTGAGTTCTGGGATTACACGTATGAGTCGCCACACCAGACTTTTAAAAATTACAGTGTGTGTGTGATGGGGGTGTGCACATGGCATGGGGCAAATGTGGAGCTCAGAAGACAAATGAGTGCTGGGATTAAAGGCTTTCGCCACCACTGTCCAACTTACTTTTATTCCAAGTATATGAGTGTTTATTACCATGTGTGTATGTGTGCCACGTCCCCGAGAAAGCCAGAAGAGAATGTCATGTCAGATTGCCTGGAGTTCCGGATGATTCTGAGTCACCCGGTGGGTGCTGGGAAGTGAACCCTGGCCTTTGGAAGAAGCAGCCAGTGCTCTTAACCCTCTCTTCAGGCCTCACTCCCCACTTCACCACCCAAGTAATTTCTTAAAAGTTAGGTCCATTTTCTTCCAGACTTCAAAATAGTCACAGCTATGTGGTGGACTTCCTCCAGACCTTGTCCTCTGTCAAGATTTACAAATGGACAAGCGTTCTAGAAAGCTCCTTTCTGTATGTCTTGCCTACAGATTGCTTAATTCCCTTCAGTAATACTGGGGACTGTCTCGTGCAGAACATCTGTATCTTCTGCATGCTATCTGAGAGCGTCTGCTCTCCATCGTTACATACATTCTTTGGTCAATGTCATCCCAATGACCTCTGGGGGCTACTTTCTTCATGATTTCAAACAATGCTGCGATCAGCCCCCTCATGCAGGGACTCCTTCTGTAGGGCTGCATTATTATTTCTGTAGGACAAATTCACCGATGAGATGAGATCTACAGCCTCTACCATACCCCTCCTAATGGGCTAATTGTTCAAGACACCATTTTTGTTTAGAAGCAGTGTCTCTTATAGCCTAGGCTAGCCTGGAGCTAGCTCTGTGGCTGAGGATGGCCTTGAATTTCTGATCCTCCCAAGCTCTTCGAGAACCAACTACTTCCTGACAAACTTTCTAACAGCTCCCTCTTCGGTAAGAGCCAGATGCTAGGGTCTCTCAGCACTTCTTATTCCGATGAGTTATTTGATATTTGAGTTCTGTTCTAGGGCCGACATGTTCTGATTTTATGTTTTAGTGTTCAGGAAGGCAGGTCACCCTGTTATTCTGTTTCAGAATGTTCTGGTTTTCCCCATTATCATTCTGGATGAACTTTCAAATTTTATCAAGTTTCCCAAGAGTCCCTGAGGGCAATGGTAAATCCATTTGAAAACTGTCATCTTTTGTTAGGAAGCCAATGAAATGTACGGACAAGTTCTTACTCCTTGCTCAGTCAAACAAATCTTACCCTTTTACCTTGAAATATCTATCTATCTATCTATCTATCTATCTGTCTGTGTGCATCCTGACCACAGTGTTCCTGTTAAGGTCGAGGACAACTCTGTAGAGTGCATTTTCTCCAGCTACCTTTGAGGGGATTCTGAGGGTTTGAACTCGGTTCACTGGGCTTGCCTGCAAGCATTTTTGCCCTCTGAGCCATCACACCAGGTGCTTGTTGTTTTTTAACTTACTGAATTTTGGTTTTAGATTTACTTATTTATGAGTGTCTGCCTGCTATGTCTTATGTACCATGAGGTCAGAAGAGGATGTCGGATACCCTGGAACTGGACTTACAAATGTTTGTGAACCATGGAGCTGCTAGGAACCAGGCTTGGATCCTCTACAAGAGAAACCAGTGCTCTTATCTGCTGAGTAGGCTCTCCAGGCAGGGTTGGGATGGGGGACAGGAGGGGTAGAGATGGGGGATGTGGGGGAGACAATGGAGGGGGGGGGGGTGCTGGATGTGTTATGAACAGGGATTTACTGTCTAGATTTCCTCTTTAAAATAACCCTGTAGGATGTTGGTTTTATTGATTGATCTGATATGAATTCTAAGTTCTATATATTTCTTAAAGTTACTCTCTATATATAATATTAATAATATAATAGTTATTATAAAGATGTATAACATTTTTGTTTGTTTGTTTTTCGAGACAGGGTTTCTCTCTGTAGCTTTGGAGCTTGTCCTGGACTAGCTCTGTAGATCAGGCTGGCCTTGAACTCACAGAGATCCTCCTGCCTCTGCCTCCCAAGTGCTGGGATTACAGGCATGTGCTACCACCACCCAGCGGATGTATAACATTTTTGTTTTGTTTTTCAAGACAGGGCTTCTCTGTGTAGTTTTGGTGCCTGTCCTGGGTCTTGCTCTGTAGACCAGGCTGGCTTCAAAGTCACAGAGATCCGCCTGGCTCTGCCTCCCAAGTGCTGGGATTAAAGGCGTGTGCCACCACCACTGCCGCCTGTCGTATAATAATTTTTTTTAATATACAGGTCTCAAACTCACAGTGGGCTCACTCAGGGCTCTGAATGTAAGCACTCTACCATCTGAACTACATCCCCGGCCCACATTATTTTTTGATTTTTATTTTTTGAGACAGGATCCCACTATTGGAGCCTTGTCTGGTCTGGACCTCACAATGTAGACCAGGCTGGCCTCAAACTCACAGAAGTCTGCCTGCCTCCTGTGTCTTAAGATTAAAGGTTGGTGCCACCATGCCTGACCCCATATCATGGCTCTTGATGGTGTTGTTAATATACTTTTTTGTTTCATTTGATTTGTTTCCTTTTGCTTTATTTTTATTTTATTTTTTTGGTTTCTCAAGACAAGGTTTCTCTGTAGCTTCGGAGCCTGTCCTGGACTAGCTCTGTATGTAGACCAGGCTGGCCTCAAACTCACAGAGATCCTCCTACCTCTGCCTCCCAAGTGCTGGGCTTACAGGCGTGCGCCACCACTGCCCGGCTTTGCTTTATTATTTCACTTATTCATATCTGTGTGAGTATGGACACCATAATGTGCATGAGATCATATAACAACCTGTGGGAGTTGGTTCTCTCCATCTATTATGGGAGTCCTGGGGATCCAAGTCAGGCCACCAGGCTCAGCTGCAGAGATCTTTACCTGTTCAGCTACCTTACCAGCCCCCCGCTTTTTTTTTTTTTTTTTTTTCAAGACAGGGTTTCTCTGTGTAGTTTTGGTGTTTGTCCTAGATCTCGCTCTATAGACCAGGCCTACCTCTGCCTCCTGAGTGCTGGGACTAAAGGCTTGTGTCCCACCACCACCAGGTGAGACAGGGTCTTGTGATATAGCTCAGGCAGTCCTTGAACTTGGAATCCCTGTTACTCCACCTCCCAAAGGCTGGGATTACAGGACCACACCCTCACTGCCCAGTATTTTACCCCCTTTAATTTCTTTTCTTTTTTTTTTTTTTTCTTGTTTGTTTTTGGTTTTTTGAGTCACTACCACCAACAGGCCATTGATTGAACCTTAGGCTTAGAACAGATGTTAGTAAGTGCTAAATCACATCCCTAGTCCCTCACTGGGAGCTTCTGGGCAAGAACTCTACTGCTGACCCATGCTTCACCTGCTTCCCTGAGAGACTCTAAGCAAATGCTCTCTTGCGGTCTTCAATATCCTCAGCCGCCTCACCTGTCCTGTGAATGCCCTTAGATGACCAAAAGCCCTTTTCTTCTGGTAGTCCTGCAGTGGGGTGTATCAGAGCCTGGGAGTTTCAGCTCCCACAGTAGACCCCAAGGTCAGCAGCAGAGTGCAAGCCTCATGGGTCTGAGCATTGCTTCTGCATTGGGTGTGCTGCCGGGAACACAGCAGATGCTCAGGAGTGGCCAGATCTGGGGAGACGGCTCAGCTGATGAGTTCTTGTCTAGCAAGCACAAGGAGTTGACCTTGCACCCCAAGCTCCCAGGTGAAAACCAGGCATCCACATCTGCAATCCCAGGTAGAAACAAGCAGACCCCTGGAGCGTCTTGGCCAGCTACACACACACACACACACACACACACACACACACACACACACACACACACACACACACAAGATGGACAGCATGATGGAATTCCCACTTACCTGAAACTCTGCTTTTCCTTGTGACTGATCATGGCAGCTCCCTGGGGCACCTTGGACTCCCACCCACCCAGGGCATTGTGGGAAAAGGAGCCCTTGAAAAAGACAGAGCACACGGGGAGGGGAAATATAACAAGCCAGCTCTAGGATCATGAGTCTTTTAATATATTATTCTGAAAAGAAAGGAATTAAAAAAAGTTCCTGACAGCTTTTTTTTTTTTAATTTAAATAAATACCCCACCCCTCCACCCACTTACATTTCCTCCTTCCCTATCATCCCACCCATCCCTGGCTAGACCCTTACCCCAGAACTAAATAAATGCCTGTTTTACAGCAGACCACACTCACTACCAAATTCTGGGAAAACTATAAATACTACCACTGTCGGAGCCTCCAGCTTCTGACTGCTCCCCCAGCAGGACCCATTCCCCGCTTTGAGCTGGGCAAGGATGGCAGAGGTCTTTAGGCACTGGCCTTGGGGAGAGTGCAAATTTAGCCTCGGTTCTCCACCTCCTGCTCAGGAGTAGGTCAGAAGGGCCCAGAATTGCCCTCCAGACTAAAATAAATAACAAAATAAATACCCTTCCCCACTCCCCCTGGCTCTCAATAAAAGAGCTTAGTCTCCCTGTCTCTCCAGTCAATATGCCCCACCCCCGCCTTCCACCAAACCCTGCCTTTCCCGGTGGTGATCTCCACCTTGGCCTTCACTACAGGAGGGGTCTACACGCTCAGACCTCTCCCTCCAACAACAAGCAAACCCTCCTCCTCCCCCAAATTACTTGGGATGCCACTAGCACCTCAAGTCGCCATGATGGGCCTAGTAGGAACGAACCCTCTCTCCTGGTTCCTCCTTCTCTCAAGTCTCCAGTAGACCTGGGCAGGCCCCTCCCCTTCGAATCCAGGCGTCCCAAGCCGCCCCTGCATCCTCAGATGGCAGTGTCCCAGAGGACCGTGTGTTGCCGGCGGCAGGGCGGGGTGCCGGACTTGCGGGGTTCGGGGCCCCGCCGCCAGCTGGGGAGGATGGGCATGCTCTCTTGCTTGCAGAGTCCCCGGTCGGGACGGTGGCGTGCCTTGATCTCCTTACACACGCAGCGTTTACGCTCGATCACCTCTAGGAGTTTGCCATCGCGCTCCCGGGCAGGCTGGGGCGGCAGGGGCAGAGGCAGCACAGGGTGGGTCTGTGCCAGGAACCCCAGAGAAAGAGAAATATGTGGGACAGGGTGTGTTAAGGGCCTTGTGCCCAAACCAAAGACCTTCCATAGAAACAAACCCTCCCCCAGGCCGCCCTGCATCTGGTCCCCTCGCCCAGGCGGTGTGATGGGACACAGGTCTACAGCTTGGGCACCCTTTGCAGTGATATGCTCTGGTGTTAGATTAGGCCTGCCTGGCACTAAGGAAGAAGCTCTTTAAAAACAACAACAACAAAAAACCCTTTCCCAGCATGCCAGTAATCCTAGCACTTGGGAGGCAAAGGCAGGCCGATTTCTCAGTTCGAGGCCAGCCTGGTCTACAGAGTGAGATCCAGGACAGCCAGGGATACACAGAGACTCTGTCTCAAAAAGCCAACAAAACAATCCCCCATACTCCAAATGAAGATCTTGTTCTAGAAGACCATGAGATCCTTCCTAGTCTCAAAACCAACCAACCAAAAATACTAGTTTTTCCAGACCAGACGTGTATTTTTCAAATTTGTCTTTGAAGGGGGTCTTATTTTTCTAAATTGCTAAAGGTACCCCAAAGACTACTCACTGCCCAGACTTGTCGCCAACCAGGACCCTACTTGTGACCATGTTAAGAAGTCCCATCCTGGAAGCTTGTCTATTACCCATCTTGTTTTTAGTTCCTGTTCTTCTCTGTGCAGGCCACACTGGCTGGTCTCCAGCCTGACTGTTTTATTTACTAAACATTTAAAAAAGCCTTTCATTTATTTTGTGTCTGGGAGGACGGCCCGTGCCGCAGCTCATGGAGGTCAGAGGACAGCTTTTGGGTGCCAGCTCTCTCCTCCCACCATGTGGCTTCTGCGGATCAAATTCAGTCGTCAGGTCTGGTGGCAAGTGCCTTTACCCGCTGAGCCATTTCACAGCCCACTTTCTTTTTCTGTTTGAGGGGCACCCAGGCAGGGGGATCGGGATCTGTCCCTGGTGCATGGGCAGGCTTCTGGGAATCTGGTGCCTGTGGTGTGACACCTTGAGCAGCCTTGGTGCAGCGGGGAGGGGCTTGGACCTGCCTAGGCTCAGTGTGCCGGGCTCTGCTGACTCCCCATGAGAGACCTCGATTTGGGGGATGTGGGGATGCGGGGTGGCTTGGGAGAGGGGGCTGGGGGGTGGGAAGAGGGGAGATCTGTGCTGTGGATAGTATATGGAGTGAGCAGAAAAATTTTTAATAAAGAAAAAATGAAAAAAAAAAAAAGGTTTTTCACTTATTTGTGTATGTGCCTGAGTGAGTACATGCTATACGTTTGGAGGCTGGAAGACGTGGGATCCCCTGGAGCTGGAGTTACAGGAAGCTGTGAATTGCCCAGCGTGGGTGCTGGGAATTGAACTCTGGTCCTTTGCAGGGGAAGAACATGTTCTTAACTGTTCAGCTATCTCTCCAGCTCCTTTTTCTTTTCTCTCTTTTTTTTTTCTTGAGACAGGCTTGCCTGGAACTTAGGGAAAATGACCTTGAACTTCCAATCCTTCCTCCTGCTCCAACCTCCCAAATTGAGATTACAGGTATGTGCCCTTTAGTGTCCTGACTCCTTTCTTACCCTGTTTATTAATTTTTTTTGGGGGGGGGGTTCGAGACAGGGTTTCTCTGGAGCTTTGGAGCCTGTCCTGGACTAGCTCTGTAGACCAGGCTGGTCTCAAACTCACAGAGATCCACCTGCCTCTGCCTCCCAAGTGCTGGGATTACAGGCGTGTGCCACCACCGCCTGGCTTTTCTACTATTTTTTTTTTTAATTAAATTATTTTTTAATTTGGTATTTATTTTGAGACAGTTTTTTTATTTTATTTTTTAAAATGTAGCCCAAGCTGGCCTCCAACTCCTGATGAATTCTCCCCCCACCCTCCCACCCTTGGCTTCCCTAGAGCATTGGGCTACAGGGATGAGTGAGTGGGTCTATCTTTTCTTCCCACACACAAGCCTTCTTTGCTACCTGCTCCTTCAAAGATAAAACAAAGACCAGATCTCACCTGGCTCAGGGCAACCCTGGGCTGGCTGCAGGGCCGAGGGGTATGGAGTGCAGCCTGACGGACTCCAGAGGTGGAGGCAGAGCGGCCCAGGCGGTACCCTCCTGTGAAATCTAGGCCCAAAAACCAGAGATGAGAAGAGAGACCTAGAGATGCCTAGTCCTTCACCTCCCTGAGGAGGTTGTGGGCCAAACTGTCCCCTGTCTCATCAATGGGAAGAAGATGGAGATAGTGTTGAGATTTGGGGTTCTAGGCTGGGGGCGTGTCTCAGTGGTAGAGCACCTGCCTAGAATCCCCAGTGAGGGGCTGGGGTGTGGTTCAGTGGTAGAGCCCCTGCCTAGAATCCCCCAGTGAGGGGCTGGGGTGTGGCTCAGTGGTAGAGCCCCTGCCTAGAATCCCCCAGTGAGGGGCTGGGGTGTGGCTCAGTGGTAGAGCCCCTGCCTAGAATCCCCCAGTGAGGGGCTGGGGTGTGGCTCAGTGGTAGAACACCTGCCTAGAATCCCCCAGTGAGGGGCTGGGGTGTGTGCGACTCAGTGGTAGAGCCCCTGCCTAGAATCTCCCAGTGAGGGGGTGGGGTGTGGCTCAGTGGTAGAGCACCTGCCTAGAATCTCCCAGTGAGGGGGTGGGGTGTGGCTCAGTGGTAGAGCACCTGCCTAGAATCCCCCAGTGAGGGGCTGGGGTGTGGCTCAGTGGTAGAGCACTTGCCTAGAACCCCCCAGTAAGAGGCTGGGGGTGTGATTCTGTGGTAGAGCACCTGCCTTGCATGAGGGAATTCCTGGGTTCCATTCAAAGTACAAGAAATATTTTTCAAAGGTTAATGGCCATAGAGATGAAATGGCCATACGGAGTTGATAGGAAGTCGGGCAGGGTGGTCCAAGGTGGACCCTGGCAGATTCCTGACCCACCCCATATCTGTACAGAGTATGAGGGCAGGGTGTCACCTCCATTCCGGTGGCAGGCTGGGAAAGTCTGGCAAGGGACTGGCAGCGCTGTGCGGCTCCCTCCGCGATCATGGTGGATCCTGGCCAGCAGACCCTCTGCCCCCTGGCTCCTCACAGGAATCCCTGATGCCACCGGGCCCCTGTCCTCATGCTCTACTTTGCCTGGACCCTCTGTACTGTCAGTCCAGGCCCGGGCACCGTCCTCGACTTCTGCTGGGATAACAGAAAAAGCTCAGTGTCTGCAGGCGGGAGGGGCCTTTCTGTTCCCCACCAGGCGCATACAATGCAGCATGGGTGGCCCTTCTGCAAATCACCACAGGAGTGGGAGAGGCTCTGCCTCTCACTCCCCCAACACACACACACCAGACCCAGCCTTGTCACCTCCCTTTCTACCCATTGTCACCATCACTGGGGCTCAGAATCATATATATGTGCTCTGTTCTGAAAGCCCTTCCTCTGGCCAGCGGGGTTTTCTCTACCCTAGCTTTGGCTTTTAAACCTCTCCAGGTCTAGAGAGGGTTAGAATGAATACCCTGGAAAACAGGGGTGCTGTCTGTCAGTGGGGAGAATCCCAAATCCTGATCTCAGAAAGGGGGTGGGAGGGTTATGCTGAGTGTATAGAGTGGGGGGAAGGGCTGTATGTGAACTAAGCCCATCTCAGAGAGCAGGCCTGGCAGAGCATTGCGTTGCCTGGCAACGGTAGGGGCCTCCCTCTCCTCTCACTCCTGTCTGGATGGGTTGCCATGGTAATAGCTGGGAGGCAGCTGTGTTTAGCTCCTAGTGTGCACACACTCACAAACACACACCCTTGCAGCCCAAGGAAGGGAGGGGCAGAGGGTGGAGCGGGATGAGGCTGGATTCTACCCCAGCCCCTATCCCTGACCTTCCTACCTTTTCCTGAACACATCCAGAGACATCTCCCCTCCTCCATCCATTCATTCCGCTCCCCATCCCCATCTATCTGGTCTCCCACAAAACTTCCCAGGTCAGGACAATGGACCTGTGGTTTCTAAATACTTCCCTTCAGTATTTACCCCCAAACCCACACCACCAAGGACACCCCCACACCCAGTGCCCACTCCTCACTCACTGTCCGGTCCCTTCGCTTTCCTCCCTCCATACAGGACCTTCCTCTGTAGAGCCCAGCCTGCCCCAAATGCGGCGCCCATCTCTTCTTCTTCTGGTGTCCCTGCACTGGCGATAACGTGGGCACAGGAGATGCTGGCAAAGGCGTCTCCATCAGACCCTTGCTCTTGCAGCTGGATCTTGACCATGGGGGACGGCGCTCCCATTCCACAGCCCTTATTCAGCACCCCCCCAGCCTTGAGACTGTCATAGGCAGGGGGTCTCTTGAGCCCAGCTGCTGTGGCTGGGTAGGTCCAGAGAGGGGTCAGGGGACCTGCAGTTGGATCCGGCAGGCTGTGGGGGGAGGCCAGGCAGCTACGGTGGTGAAGGACCCCAGCTGCTGAACCCATAGCCCCACTATGGGGGCTGGATTTCCCCGGTACAGGGGGCCTCGAACTGGCACACAGCATTCCATGGAGAACTGAGATCTCCTCCGTCTTTGGCTCCCCAACACCCAGGGGCGGACCAGCTGGCAGGACCGAGTGTGTGGTCACTTTCACCGCAGAATACACCATAGTGTAGGACACGGCCTTGTCCTTGGGGGGGCCGGGGAGCAAGGCAGCCGGGGCAGGGTGGGCTGCCGATACCCCTGCCGCTTTGGGGCAGATCATGCTGTGAGAGTTGGGGAGCTCCCGCTCCCCTCGGGTCTGGCCAGAGCCCTGGGGTGGCAATGGTGTGGAGTGGCTCCGGGCTCGGCCTGATGGTCCCAGCAATAGCAGGTTGGCAGCAGGAGGCGGAGGCGGCAGGGGAGGCGTCTCCCGCTCTCGTGCAGGCACTTGGGGAGCTGGGGTGGAACCAGCTGGCTCCTTGGAGTGGCAGAGGACCGGTAGCCTTGAGACCCCATCGCCAGGGGCGCGTGAAGCAGACTTGGCTTGGGGGAAGGCCAGCAATGGAGGCCGGTGCTGAAGGAGGTTGGGAAAAGGTGGGGGGATTTCACAAGGAGTGGTCTTGGTGGGTGTCCCATCCCTCCGGCTCGGGAGGGCGGAAGCTGGACGGCGGTGGGGGTGAGGCTGTTGTGGCGGGGAGGGTGCCATCAACGGAGGAGGCCCGTTGGCTCTGCCATCTCCTGTCTCTTCCGGCAAGGGGTACTTCATCTCTTCATATATTGCCTCGCTGTCTTCAGAGTCTGAATCGGCACCAGCTGGAGGGGTCGGGCCTCCACTTCCAAGAGGAGGCGCCCCGGTCAGGCCTCCTCCGCTTCTTCCTCCTCCTCCTCCTCCTCCTCCTCCACGAAAGACATCCCCCACCATCTCAATGTAAACGGGCTCTTCTTCTTGGGCACCTGCATCCAGGTCTCCGGCTATTCGAGAAGCCCTGCTGAGGCGTTGCAGGGGCAGGTTCCCCCCTCGAGGACATGGGGCTGGGGCGCAAGGCTCATCGAAGGACACAGACAGCTGGGTGTTAGGGCTTCGCCTGGGTTTTTGTGGTGGGACCTTCCGGCTAGATTCTCGGCACTCAGGGGTTGGCTTCTGAGAGCCTAAGCAGGGTGGAGAAGGAGAAAAAGAAAAGGAACTTACTGAATACAGAGCATCTAACATGCCAGGTGAGCACTGTACCGCTGAGCCACGCCCCAGCCCCTCACTGGGGGATTCTAGGCAGGTGCTCTACCACTGAGCCACACACCAGCCCCTCACTGGGGGATTCTAGGCAGGGGCTCTACCACTGAGCCACACCCCAGCCCCTCACTGGGGGATTCTAGGCAGGTATTCTACCACTGAGCCACACCCCAGCCCCTCACTGGGGGATTCTAGGCAGGGGCTCTACCACTGAGCCACACCCCAGCCCCTCACTGGGGGATTCTAGGCAGGGGCTCTACCACTGAGCCACACCCCAGCCCCTCACTGGGGGATTCTAGGCAGGTGCTCTACCACTGAGCCACACACCAGCCCCTCACTGGGGGATTCCAGGCAGGTGCTCTACCATTAAAGTATATCCCCAGTTTTTTTTTTTTTAATAATTTTTTTTTATCTTTTAAGATAGGGCCTCTAAGTTGCCCAGTCTGGCCTTGAACTCACTCTATAGTAAAGCAGGTAAATTCCTGACCTCTTGACCCACCTTCAAGGACATGTCTGTCTAGTCACCTTTCCCGTAGCCTTCCACCCAGACCCCCGCTAAGTTCCTTTTCTACAAGGCAGTCACGTCTTTCTCTTTCTCTCTCTTCTTTTGTGTGTGTGTGTGAGACAGGGTCTCACTATGTAGCCTTGGCTAGCCTGGATATGTAGTTCAGGCTGGCCCTGAACTCACAGACCCTCTCACCTCTGCTTCCTGAGTGCTGGAATTAAAGGCTGGTGCCTCCATGTCTAGGGCTTTGTTGGTTTGCTTTTGTTTTTCTTTAGGTTTTTTTGTTTGTTGTTTGGGTTTTTTTTTCCCCTTTTGAGACTGGGTCTCATCATGTACCCTAGGCTAGCCTCAAGCATCCTACCTCAGCTGCCGCCTCCCCACCCAATCCCAGGATCTGCAATTCCTACCCACCTTTGTGTCCTTTCCTAAGAACTATTTTTTAGGGAGTGTCTCCTGCCCTTGAATGGTTCATCTGAGGTCCAGCTAAAAGAAACCCCCTATTCCTTGCGAATGGAACATTCCACTTCCTTGGCTCTTGGCTGAATGAACCCTCCCGGCGGCACCCCCCCACCCCCGTCTGGAATGGATCCTGCCGACTGCTAGCTTCCTCTGAGAAGGGATGGGGGAACAGGGTGGTTCTCTCACCTGCTTTCTTACTTGGCGGTGTCTCTGCCCCTGATCCTGCCATGCTGAGCTTGGTACTGGGGTGTCTCCGGGGCTTAGCCGGGGGTCTTCGGGTGCTACTGTCCTCTGTGAGCCCTCCCCCGCCTCCTGCAGGCCCACCCCCTACACTGTCCATGCTGCCCACTGAATGGCAGGAGAGAGAGCGTGGGGCCATGGCGCTGCGGCAGGGGTGAGGGGTGTGTTCCTGGGACGCGGGCATTGTCATGAAGCCCATCCTGAGGGACCTGCGAAGCGAGGCAATGTCCCGCACTCGGACCCCAGGTCCTGGGACAGCCCCAGGCCCCACTGGGACTGTGGGGGCTGTTTCCTTACTGGAGCTAAGGAGAGAAGACAGGATAGAACAGAGGTTAGACATCAGGCCTCCAACTTGCCTGCCTCCATCTCAGGAGGAGATGGCCTTTTCAAGGGTAGAGCAAATGTTTCTCCAGTGAGGAGGACAGGAGCCTGGGGTAGGGACATCTGAAGGTAGGAACGCTTTCAGGCAGATTATTTGGATTTAAGAAAAGCCACTGGGTGGAGGTGGGGGAGTGTGTAGGGTGGGGAACGGCACGTGGCATGAGAAATGGAAGAAATGGTATTTGTATAAGACAGTGTCCCTCGTGCTGACTGACCACCTAACTAGTACACAGCCTGTTGTGTGGAGAAAGACACAGTCCAGGCAACAACCACCTGACAGACAGACAAGCAGACCCAGTGCTCCTCTCACACCTGGCTTCTGGTCTCCCTTGATGATGCCCAGCTCCTGTGGCCTCAGTCACATCACAGGCCACCTCTTCCAGAGGCAGGGTGTAATGCCTGAATCACAGGGAGCGAGCAGCCTCCCCGGGCCTCTCCCTCCCTCCCTGCTGCCTTCTCTCTGTCAGCCTCCCCAGCTCACTCCCGTCCCTTCTCTGTCCCGGGTGAGTGAAGGCGGGTGGCTGGCAGAGAAGAAGGGACAGCCGCTGTGGGGTGGGCTCTCATTAAGGCCCCGTCTACTAACCCTTCATTAGGGGGAGATCGCTGTAGTGATCTCTCTGATTAATCTAATTAACTACAAGAATGAGACTCCACAGTGGCGAGGAGGGAGAAGGGAGCTGGGAGGTGGTTCTGACTCAGGCTCCAAGAGGCTGTGTAGTCAAAGAGAGAAGAGGAGGAAGAGGAGGAGGAGGAGGAGGAGGAGGAGGAGGAGGAGGAAGAAGCTGAGGGATTAGGCCTGGGTTCCTGGGAGGGCAAGGAGAAAGATTGGTAGGGATGTAAGAGTGAGGGGCATGGGGGTCTCCACCTGGTTCTTCTGTAGGACCTAGCCTATAGATCCCCTAACGAGACACACACACACACACACACACACACACACACACACACACACGCGTGCACGCACGCGCTCACCTCTTTAGTTACTCACTTCCCCCAAAAGAGGGGACTGGGTGGGACAGGCATGAATGCTCTTGATGTCCCTAAAATGGCCCTCGCCACAGACCCTGTGAGGATGGTGGGGCCTGCCCTTTCCAAGGTCAGGTGACAGAGGAAAGCCAGCAGCTAGTCTCAAAACAACAGACAAGAGGATTGAGGAGGAGTGACTTGGGGCCCCTGTAGGCAGAGGGAAAAGCCAATGGGGTTCTCCAAAGCTGGAAGGCATGCCCCTGGCCATACCCCTCTCTCAGGGAGCCGGGAACAAGGCTGAGATCAAGCATAAGCACTTGCAGCCATTCTGTGCTAAGTAGAAAATCAATGGAGGTGGGGGAGAACTCTCACTGGTGACAAGGTTGATGGCCCCCAGGAGGGGCTGTGGCTGAGCCAAAGGGGAGAAGGAGGGGAGGGGAGGGGATGGAGTGGGGGGACCGGACCGTGCAACAGGCCGTGGGACGGACCGCCGAGGGCTCCAGCCTTACCTCCTTTTGGCTTCTTCTTCTTTCTGCTGTCTCCACTCCAGCTTGGTTTTTCGGTAGAGAAGGTTCATGTCGTGAGGCGGGAGGTGGGGGCTGAGGGGCCCTGCTTAACGCCACCAGGCCCGGGGGGCGGCCCTCCCTGGGTCCCGGATCCACTTGATGTGGGGAATGGGTGAGAAGGAGAAAAGGGTTTGGGGAGAGAGGAAAAGGGAGCAGAGACATGATTTGGGTGTTCAGAAGAGGAAAACACAGGCAGAGAATATCCATCCAGTAGTCTACGGGACCCCTACCAGACAGACAGACATAGAAGTGTGTGTGTGTGTGTGTGTGTGTGCACAGAGTCCCACACCCTGACAAAGGTGTCTGGAGCCACTCAGGAGAGATCAGGTTGACACAGATCCCCATCCTGGGTAAACACATCCTGAACCACCAGAGACAGACAGACCTCACGAATATACAGCTACTCTGTAAGCACACAGCACATTTAGGCACACCACCCCGCCGCCACAGATCTATCTACAAACAGGGGCAGACGTAGAGGGGCATAGGTAAACACAAACCCAGGAACAGCAAACACACAGACATAAACACCCACCGACACACCCACCGATACACACAAGACCTTCTAGCACACAAATCTGCTATGGAACTGGCCACACCTACAGACAGGGAGTTGTGCTCAGGGCCTACTTGCGTACATTGCACCCAGCTAGGGAAGGTGGGGGGGGGGGCAGTTAGGCTTGCTACCCTCTCTTGGGCCCTGAGGCTTACTGGGGGATCATCAGGTCAGGGTGGGGATGCTGAAGGAAGGATGGTGATAATGAGTTGGGTAACTAAAATCCCATCCATCCATCTACCTTCACTCCCTGGAGTCCGATTTTCCAATCCTGGGCCTGGACCTCTGTCCACCTCTATTCCAGCTCTCTGGTCCCTCAGCAATGGTTTCTGCCTCCCTCCTCTCGCTGATGGCCCAAATCAAATCTACCTTCTTTCCGCTCCACGATTTGGGAGAACCCCCGACTTCCCCCTAGTAGTCCCGCCCCTGAATCCCACCCTGGCGAGGGCGGGGGTCTCCAGCCTGGCCCCATAGCAACCTTCTGGGCTGCGGCCTCCATACCTGCGCTTCTGCGTCCCTTCCCCCAAACAGACTCTCTCCCTTTCGCCTTCAGCCTCCCGTCTCCTCCCTGGAGCCCCTCCTCACAGGCGTCCTCCTCCTTCCCCAGTTTATTCCAAACCTGGCCTGCTTCATCCCCCCCCCCTCTCCCCTTTTCCATCCAAGGGCCCCAGGTTCCCGGGGCACCCCCTCCTCTTCCCCTTGTCCTGCTACCCTGGGTGTCTCCGCCTCTCGCCCCGCCAATCCTCCCTGCCCCTAGTGCCCCCATCACCACCTCCCCGCAGGAAGCGTCCCCAGTTTCTACATCACCGTACCTGGCCTGCCGGGCGCCGGCCCCCCCATGCCGGGCTCCGCCCGGAGCAGGAGGAGGGAGGAGGAGAGACAGAGAGAGACCGGGGGAGCCGAACTGGGCCCTGCCGCAGAGACAGCCCCGCCTCCGGGTCCGCCCCCAGACCCGCCCCCGGCCCCAAACCCACCCTTCCACACCCTCCAAGGACAGAGCGGGAACGGCGGTGCAGCGCTGCACCAGCAGGTTGGGGTGGAGGGCACCGGACCTGCGGAGCGGGCCAGGGAGCTTGAGAGGAAGGTCTTGGAGTGCGGGAGTCCCGCTCCCCAGCTTTCGGGGGTCTGATCCTAGCCGACCCGAGCCCCCCAGCCCTGCCGGGCGGTGCTGGGTTGGGTCTCCCAAACCCTAAGCGGAGCGCGGTGCTCAGCGGCGCCCCCCAGCGGGAGTCCGGAGGTCGCACCCACCCGCGAACCCGGTGCGCCTTAGCGCTCCCGGGTGGGAGGCTGCGGCTGCGGTCCCTGGGTGCTGCCAGGAGGTGAGGCTGGCAGAGGGGCTCCGCGTCCGCAGCCCCGAGGTCGGCGCATCCTCTCAGTAGGGGGCGTGCTCCCTCGGCCTAGTCCCTGCCGTGCCCCCACCCCCACCCCGCCCTTAGGTGGGGAGGGGAGGGCACGAGAGAATTGGCTGGCTTGGTACTGGGCCTCCTCCCCTTGCAGCCTCCCAGGCGCCCGGACCTTGTTCCATCGTGTGGGGCTCAAAGTCTTCCGCACGTCCGCCCCCACAGTCCAAGTCATCCTCTACTAACCTTTGACTCCGTGGGCGCCGCCCGTCAGGATCTGGGCTCACCAGGCTGGCCTCTACCGGAGACCACCCCAGGCACCGCTTAGCAGTGGTGTAGGGATGTGACCTCACCCCTCCCCTCCCTTGACCTTTCCTCATCAGCCCGTTGACAAATTCCTTGCTTGGATCGGTTTTCACACGTAGCCCCGTGGTTGGGTAAATTAGCAATTAGCGCCAAGAAGACCTCGGCTGTACCCTCCACCGACTGAAAGATGGGATTCCTGCACAGTATGCACATCTTCCTAATCCCTGGTACCTGTGGGTGCTTTGCAATGCGGCAGTCTTTGCAGGTGTGCTGTGTAGCCTCAAGCAAATCTCACTACTGGTCGGAGCCATGCCCCGTTTCATACCTGCCTCAATGAACGGTTTTGGAAGGATGGCGCGCTGTGGACACACCTGTGATCGAGGCATTCCTCAGGTGGAAGTGAATCTTCAGTCTCAAGGTCATCCTCAGCTACACAAGTTCAAAGCCAACGTGGCCTACGTGAGACTGTGTAAACAAAGTCCTTAGGAAGCAAGGAGGGTTGTGAGTGCTTTCGAAGTCTAGAGCCCCGTATAGGGTCCAGGTCTGGAGGAGTGAGGGTGTGTGGGAAGCTTGTTTCTTGGACCTTAGGACCTGGCTACTACAGCCATTGTTTACTATGGCTAATGCAAAAGACAGGCAAGAGTGTGGATGAATTTTAACAGAAAGATAAAGAATACATAGATGAGATGGGGTGGGGCAGGAATTGTTCTTTTTTTTTTTTTCTTTTTTTAAAGTGGTTTATTCTCATTTTATATGCATTGGTATTTTGCATGTATGTCTGGGGGGGGTGTCAGATCCCCTGGAACTAGAGTTACAGTTGTGAACTGCCATGTGGGTGCTGGGAATTGAACTCAGGTCCTTTTGAAGAGCAGCCAGTGCTCTTAACTGCTGAGCCATCTCTCCAGCCCTTTTCTGGGGGGTTTTCAATACAAGGTTTCTCTGTGTATCCTTGGCTGTTGGGACTCGACACTGTAGACCAGGCTGTCTTTGAACTCAGATCCACCTGCCTCTGCCTCTAGAGTGCTGGAATTAAAGGTGTGTGCAACCACACCCAGCTAGGAATTGCTCTTTTAAAAAATATTTGCTGCTGTGGTTGCACACACCTATAATCCCAGCACTTGAGAGGCAGAGCCAGGCAGATCTCTGTGAGTTCAGGGCCAGCCTGGTCTACAGATCAAATTCCAGGATAGCCAGGGCTACCTGGGGAAACCCTGTCTCAAACAAATAAACAAACAAAAGTAAAAAAGGATTGGAATGTAGCTTGGTAGTAGAACACCATCACCAACATTACCACAACAATAAGTGTTGGGTGTGGCTTACGCTTGTAATTCTTGAATAGTGGCAGAAGGATCAGGAGTTCACTTAGCTACTAGCTTGGGCTATATAAGACCCTGTCTTTAAAAAAAGAAAAAAAAGGCCAGGTGGTGGTGGTGCACACCTTTAATCCCAGCACTCGGGAGGCAGAGCCAGGAGGATCTCTGTGAGTTTGAGGCCAGCCTGGGCTACAGAGCGAGATCCAGGACAGGCACCAAAAACTAAACAGAGAAACCCTGTCTAGAAAAACAAAAAACAAAAAAACCCAAAAACCAAAAACAAACAAAAAAAATCACGTGAACTAAAGCGAGGAGTCTAGATATCCCCATATAATCCTAAATTTTGCCTTAGAAAAGTTAAGTGGATGCTTCCGGGCCTCAGTTTCCTTCAATGAATCTATACATCCACACCATCTTTTTTCCCTATGAGATAATGTGAAGGTTTACAAAAAATATTTTTGGCAGATATTATTTTTGTTTTGTTCTTTTTTTTTTTCCCTAGACAGGGTTCTCTGTGTAGCCCTGGCTGTCCTAGAACCTGATATGTAGACCAGGTTGGCCTTGAACTCAGAGATCTGTCTGCCTCTGCCCCCTAAATGGTGTAGAGATGTGTGCCACCCACCACCCCGAGTCTTACATAGCCCGGTCGCTTTGTACCAAGAATAACCTCTAGAGTGTTGGGACCAGAGGAGTGTACCACGTCACACTACACATGACTTACTGATGCTAGAAGTGGAAGCCAGGGCTTCATTTGAAGCAAGCATTCTACTAAACTACATCCCCAGCCTAACCAAGGACTCTTCTCCCTTCTTTCCTCCTGTCTGTCTGTCTGTCTGCTGCTGCTGCTGAAACAGGATCTCACGTACTGAGGCTGACCTTGAACTCCTTATCCACCTGTCTCTTCTCCCGAGATCTGTGCACTGCCACACCCAGCTGGGACTTAAGAGCAGTTCTTGTCTGAGTAAAATTAATTAGAACCTATCTCCTTCCAAACTCCTGAGTGACAGCAGACGCTGCCTTTAGATCCTCCTTTGGCTGAAAGACTCCTGCTCAGAATGCCAGTGATGAGCGCCAGGAAAGAAAAATGGCAGTTGGGAGTTTGTTTTTTCATGCCAGGCACAAAGTAGATGCTTTATGTGTGCGGATTCTCCTTCATGATGATCAAGGGATAGTATGGGAGAGGTGGGATTGGGTGTGTGTGTGCGGGCTCTGCCTGTGGCCCTCTGGGATTGGTCCTCACGTACATCTGTAGGGTAGTTTTGTGGACACAGGTGTGTGTCCAGCCATGGTGGGGGAAATAGGGTTCCTCTTCAGGTCTGCCCGTGTTCTATCTGACCGACAGTTAAGGGACATAGATGAACATGTAGCAATACCTGCTCTGGACTGAGGAGATGGCCCAGCAGGTAGGTCAAAATCCTCGCTAGACAAGCATGAGACCTGAGTTCAAATCTTCAGCACCAGAGTAAAAAGCCAGGCATGGCTACACGTGCTGTGGAAGAGAGAGCTAGGAGAATTACTGTGGCTTGCTGGCTACCAGCCAAGCTATTCTTTCAGGGATAGACCCTGTACTCAGGAAAAAGGTGGGGAGTGACAGAGTAGGACCCCCAGTGTGAGCCTCGGGCGAACAAACACGCAGGTGTGTGCAATTGCACATGAATGTGCACATATGCCACGCAGACACGTCTGTCCTACGGCCAACAGCCTTTTCGGATATTCTGCTTCTCCATTTTCTCATCTAATAAAGGGAATAACACCATTATCGGTGACTGGGTTTCAAATACAGGAACTGAGCCCTACGGTGATGGCACACACCTTTTAATCCCAGCTCTCAGGAGGCAGGGGCAGGCGGATATATGAGTTTGAGGCTAGCCTGGTCTACAGAGCGAGATCCAGGACAGCCAGGGCTACACAGAGAAACCTTTTTTCGAACACCCCCCCTTTCCGCCCCCCCCCAAAAAAACAACAAAAATACAGGAACGGGATAAACACGATGGCTCAGTGGGTAAAGGCACTTGCCGCCAAAACAGATGGCTGGCACTATTGCATCCTGGGACCTATATGGTGGGAGAGCTGACTCCTGCAAGTTAACCTCCGGATGCATACACAGGCGGCACACGCACGTGCACGTACACACACACACACACACACACACACACACACACACGTAGTACAAAATTTCAAAAACTGCAGCAGAATCTAAGAAAAAGATATATTGGAGGGATGAAACACGATTGGGTAGAGCTGATAATTGTCACAAGTCCATGATGGCGCGCGTGGGCGCTCATTATCCTATTTCCTCTACTTTGGGCATGTTTGAAAATTTTCATAACCACCCGCTTTTGAAAAAGAGCGGGGAGGGGGAAGTTCCCCGTGAAGTTACGGTGAAAACCAGAGGCGAGTGGGACAATCACAACCACTCGGTCACATGTACTAGGTATTTGTGGACCGACAGCCAGGTACCCAGAACATGTCTGGCACGTTCCTTGCGACTCTTTCTGGGAGCCAGGAGACCAAAGGCAGCAAAAGCCGACGAGTAAGGGAATCCCTGGCCTCCCGCCGGCCCCTCCTATTTTTTCTCCGCCCTCCACGCCCCTCCTTCGGAGGAAGAGCTGGCTGGATCGCGGCAGGTGTAGGGTTAAAGCAGCCAGTTTGGGGCCGCAGCAGCAGCAGCAGCAGCGGCAGCAGCGGCAGCAGCGGCGGCAGCAGCAACTGTAAGCTGCGGCTGCGGCTGTGGCAGGCTTGGCTCGGTGCCAGCTGGCGGGGAGCCTCAGGAGGGAGGAGGGAGGAGGAAGAGGGGAAGGAGGAGGAGAGGAGCAGTGAGCAGGCCCGAGAAGGCAGGACTTCCTGGTGTGGGGGTTGTCAACAGCCCAGAAAGAGCGAGGCCGAGACGGAGACAGAGACGGAGCCGAGCCGAGGAGCCCAGAGTTGCATCCAGTGGGGCCACGTGGGAGGAGCCTGGAGGGAGCCACTCAAGGGACCTGGAGCCAGCGGGGGGCTGAGCCGCCCCCTCCCACAGCCACCGGGAAGACCCGCGGAGTGTTAACCGAGGCCGCGCCTGGGCTCCGCCGTGGAAGCGCCGCCGGTTTCTTCTCGTCGCCGCTGCAAACTTTCCACGGAGATGCCTCGCAGAGTGAGATGCAGGCGCCGGAGAGCACTAGGTAGCCCCTGATTGCCGTCTGCCGTGGCCTGCATTGCTCAGGGACCCAAGAGGCCCTAAGGAGGAAAAAAGAAAAAGAAAAAAAGGACATCTTTAGTTCCCAGGTCCTCTCTCCAGCTCAGCTCGGTGGCCGAGGCCCGAGAGGTAGGTAGGACTCCCGGGCTGGGCGGGGCGCTTGGCTTGGCGGGCAGTGCCTAGGCAGCTATGGGGGAGCCGGATGGGGGTGGGGTGGGCTGGAGGCCCAGCGGAGGCCTCGGGGTGGCCCTTTCAGGGGAGGAGCCGCTTCACCCCTTTGCCCCTGGCCCCGGAGACCCGTGTTGAGGACGACTTTTGGATCTCAAGCTAGAAATGCCCAACTTTGGGTCCCAGCTGCTGCTTCCTGTTGTGGGTGCCCTGGATTCGGTCCTCTCTGCTCTGGTCTGTCATCTGTACTGGTCTCTGGGTCTCTAGTGGCTTTCTCTTTCCTCCCCGAGTCGGCTCCCCCGAGAGGAAGCCCCGGAGGTGGTTTGGCCCCTGCTTTTTTTTCTTTTGCTCACGTACAGACACACACACACACACACACACACACACACACACACACACGTCTCTCTCTCTCACTCTCTGCCTCTCTCTTTATTCCAGTTTGCAAGCTCAGCTCTGGGGTTTCAGCAGCGACAGCAGCAGGAAAAACCTGCCTCTGCCCCCCCTCCCGTCCCCTCCCCTCCCCTGTACTCCAGTCACTAACCAGGCACCCCCAGTTCCCACAAGGCCCTCTTGCCATGTCGGACCCAGACGTCCCCAGGGGCCCCGATGTCCCTGCCATGTGGCCCCCTTGTTCCAGAGGTGCCTGAGCCCCTCTCCAGGAGCCCAGCCCCTCCCCCACCCGAGCCTAGTCGGGAGCCCCAGGGACCATGAGCGGTGGTAAGAAAAAAAGTAGTTTTCAGATCACCAGCGTCACCACGGACTATGAGGGCCCGGGCAGCCCAGGGGCTTCGGATTCCCCGGTCTCACCGGCTCCCGCTGGGCCCCCGCCCCGCCTCCCCAATGGGGAACCCAACCCCGATCCAGGGGGCAGGGGCACCCCCCGGAATGGCTCCCCGCCACCTGGAGCCCCTGCCTCCCGTTTCCGGGTGGTGAAGCTGCCCCAGGGCTTGGGAGAGCCTTATCGTCGAGGTCGGTGGACGTGTGTGGATGTTTACGAGAGAGACCTGGAGCCCCCAAGCTTCGGCCGGCTTCTGGAGGGAATTCGAGGGGCCTCGGGAGGCACTGGAGGCAGATCGTTGGATTCTAGGTTGGAGCTGGCTAGCTTGGGCATAAGCACCCCTATCCCACAGCCAGGCCTGTCTCAGGGCCCCACCTCTTGGCTCCGCCCGCCCCCCACTTCTCCTGGACTACAGGCCCGCTCCTTCACAGGGGGGCTGGGCCAGCTGGCAGGGCCTGGCAAGGCCAAGGTGGAGACACCCCCGCTGTCAGCCTCTCCACCCCAGCAACGCCCCCCAGGGCCTGGGACTGGAGATAGCGCTCAGCCCCTGCCCTCTCTGAGGGTCGAAGTGGAGTCTGGGGGTTCGGCAGCCGGAACCCCTCCACTGTCACGGAGAAGAGATGGAGCAGTTCGGCTGAGGATGGAGCTGGTTGGTCCAGAGGAGACAGGGAAGGTAAGAAGGGATGGGCTCCAGGGTCAGAGAGACCATGGAAGGGGGGCGGGACCTACTGGACCCAGTTTTCGCCTGACCTATATCCTGGGCCTCCTTGCTTGCTTTCAACTTCCATCTTGTCCTGCCTACCTCCTCTGTCACCCATTGGATAGGTCATAAAGTCCCTTTTCGCTTTCAGTAGTTTGTACACTGAAGACCTTTTCTTTCCCAGACTCCCTTTCTTCTATATTCTATATCACCCCTCCCTTTCTTCCTCCTTTCTTTCTTTCTTTCTTTCTTTCTTTTTCTTTCCTTCCTTCCTCCCCCCACCCCCACCCCTCTGTGGTCTTTACATTGTTGCCCTCGGCCTTGACTGTTTCCATAACCCTGTGGCATATGTGGCCTGCCCGCCTCAGCCATCACCTCCTCTGGCTCCAGGTGATGAGGTGGAGGCTCCAGCTGGGTGGCTGGCTGGCTAGGCACTGGCGGGGAGGAGCTGGCAGGGTTTTGGGGCTGCCATAAAAGGTAGGCATTCCTCTGGGTCTTTATGCTTCCCACCAGCGGCCAGGCCAACCCCGTTTTCTGCCTTATTGCAAAGCAGTTGCTCTGAGGAGTTGGGGTTGAGGAGGTACCCATTGCTTTTAGTCATCTCAGTACCCTGAACCTGGGCTTCTCTGCGAGTGACAGATGGGGTGACCTCAGAAGCCATGGGGTGGGAGGTGGGGAAGAGCAGGGGGGAAGGGGTTAAATCCTCTGTTTCTGCTTCCTGTCTCCAAAAGAGGAAGCTGCTTGCAAGTCTGGGCTGGGGGCAGGATGCCTGGCTCTCTGGTGTGTGTGTATGTGTGTGTGTGTGTGTACTTAAGGATGGGAGAGTTGGATGTTTCTGCTGTGGAGAAAATAACACCTTGGCTGCCAGGAGGAGGCAGGGGTGTGAGGATGAAGGCTCTGTCCCTTCCTGGCCATGGGCTCAAACCACAGTGTAAAAATATCTTGAGCCCCAGCCCTGTTAGAACTGGTTAGGACCAGCTCTCCCACCCTCTCCTGGCCTTCAGCTTCCCATTTCATTATCGAAATTTCCCATCTTTCTAAAGTGTTTTTTTTTTCCGGTTTTTTGTTTCTGTCCCCTGGATAAGCTGCCGTTGCCTGGTTCTTGTCCCTAGACTCACTCTCCTAGGGCAAGTCTGTCAGTGGCTCTTTGCCCTACTTTCTCTACATTTATTTATTTAATTTATGTGTGAACGTGTGTGGGCACATGCCTGCCTTAGTGTATGTGTGTGTGGAGGCCAGAGGCCAACTCGGGAGTCAGACAGCCCTTCTACTGCGTAGGTCTCGCCGTGTGAGGTCAAACTCAGGTTGTCGAACTTGGCAGCAAGCCCCTCTGCTCCCTCAGCCGCCTTGGCGGCCCTCAGACTTTTAAACCCAGCCTGAGCCTCCCGTAGGTTTGTAGACCCTGTCTCTCCCCCCACGGTGTCCCCAACCCCCCTTCCTTCCTCCCAATCTGCCCTGATCATTTCCTGTCTGCTCGTAACTGTCGCTCTTGCCCTGCCTCAGAGTCTGACTCCCCATTCAGTCCCCTGGTCTCGAAAAAGAGCTGAGGGAGGTTGAGGAGGGCAAGGGGTGAGTGATAACTGCTCTGTCTCTCTAACCGCTGTCTACTCTCTGGCTTCCCTGAGGTGGAGCCTCTCGGGGCCCTCACAGAGGCTTCTTGTCCAGTTCCTGACACCTCCGCCCCTCCGCAGCTGCCCCCAGCTGCTGCCTGTTGGGTTATAGAGCTCCGCCCCCCCCCCCCCCCCCCCCAGAAAGGCAGAGTAGAGAATCTTTGAACTTCATCTCTAGTCCTAGAAGTCTGAGAGAAGAGGCCAGCCACCTCCAGGGTAGAGGGGAGGCGTGGAGAAGCTGTTTCTGAGGATTCATTCATTCTGCAGACAGCCACAGAACACTCACCTTCCAGCAGGGGAGACACAATAAGTACTTTAATTTTCAAATAGTCCTAGATGCTATAAAAAAGAGAGGAAAAAAAAAAAAAAGAAACTGTTCCGTGGACGGGTAAATAGCGAGGAAGTGTCTCTGTAAGGAGCTGACTGACGTTTGAGTGCCTTTAAGAAGGCATATGCGTGGGGGAGGCAGAGGCAGGAAGCAGGATGACAAGTTCAAGGCCAGCCTGGCCCACATAGCAAGTTCTGGGTCAGCTTGGGCTACAAAGTGAGATCTTGTCACAGAAAAGAAGGTGGTTGAGGAGAGGAGCTCTGAGGGTGTAGCTTGCCTAAGCATGCGCAGAGCAGAGTTGTAAACTGAGTCTGGTGGTGGTGCCTGCTTAAAGCTCCAGCCTTGGGGAGACGGAGACAGGAAGACCAAGAAGCAGGTAGTTCAGGGTGATCCTCGGCTAACTAGTCAGTTTGAGGCCAGCCTGAGCTGCTGCAGGAGGCCACATTTCAGAAAAGATACTCACGGTCGTACGTCTTCTCCTTGGGAGTCCTGGCTGAGGGTGAGGAGGAGTCCTCTTTTGAAACCCTCACATCTCATAACCCCCCACTTTCCCTAGGACCTTCGTAGTGTTTCCAGCAAGTCTGCAAGAGGGGGAGGGCGTTAGGGCTCAGGAGAGATGGGAGTGGAGCAAAGGGAGGCAGACACCTAGATAAGGTTGTAAGGTGGCAGGCTCCCTCTCTCTCTCTCTCTGAACACTGAACTACTCCATCCCATTTCCCTCCTTTTTATCAGTGCTGGGGACGAAACCCAGTGTGTGTGCCAAACAAGCACTCCCCCAACGGCGCTGTGTCCCCGACCTTCACCCCTCCCCTCCTCTGCCTCCAGGTGCCTCCGATCGACTCTCGTCCCAACTCCCCAGCCCTCTACTTCGATGCCAGCCTGGTCCACAAGTCTCCAGACCCCTTTGGAGCCGCAGCTGCCCAGAGTCTCAGCCTGGCTCGGTCCATGCTGGCCATCAGTGGGCATCTGGACAGTGATGACGACAGGTAGGTGGGCTCTTTGCGAGTTGTGGGAGACGGGAGGGTGACATCCCGAGTCACACCTGCACAACTCTGCCTGATGTGCATCCCTCTCCTTAGATGAACTTGGGAAGGGACTAAACAGAGACCTCGCAGGGCTATAATCACTGGGTGAAGTTCACTTCGGACCCACTCCCTCTCCGTGGAGAGAGCAGGGTGGGACTCCTTGGCCCAGGACTGTTAAGTCAGAGTCTTTGAGTTAGAAGGGAGTCATTGTTGTCGGATTTCAGAGCTCTTGCAGATCCTGAGGTCATTTGCCAGCCTTAGGAGTCAAGTCCATTGGCGCATACACTGGAGAAGAGAATAGAAAACGTGGCTGGGCAGCCTCGGCCCATGCCTTGAGTCCCCCAGCACTCGGGAGGTCGAGGCCGGTGGACCTCAGAGTTCAAGTCCAGCCCGGTCTACAGAGCGAGTTCCAGAAGAACAGCCAGGGCTACGTAGTGAGACCCTGTCTCACAAAACAACAACAACCAAAAAAATAGAAAATAGGAAGGGTGCAGGGTAGGCAGCTGGGGATATGTGGCTCAGTGGGTAGAGCGCTTGTTTATCGTGCACAAGGCCTTGGGTTCAATCTCCAGGGCTGCAGAAACTCCCTTGGGGCCACTATAGACTATATCACACCCTCTCTCTCAAAATAATAAGAACAGAATGAATAGGTAGTTGGTACCTTCCCCATTGGCATCTCCCTTTGCTCTCATCTCCGAGAGGAAAAGGATGCTTTAGGAGTGTGACATGACATCCTCTTAATCCACACAGACTACTTTAGGGTCCAAGAATACCTAGTACCAAGAAAGCATTGCCTGCCTGGTGTGGAGGCTTGCTGCACGCCTGTGATCTAGAATTCAGAATAGGCTTTCAGATTCAAGGCCAGCCTGGACTGTATAGGGAGACCCCTGTCTCAAAACATGGTGGGAGGAGTGTGGTAGTGCCCTTCTGTAATCCCAGCACTGGGGAGGCTGAAGCAGGGGCCTCACCATGGGTTTAGAAACGAACCTGGAGCAGGGTATAGTAGTAATCGCAGTCCCTGAGGGAGGTGAATCTCTGAGTTTGAGGCCAGCCTGGTCTGTACCCTCTCTCAAACACAAAAAACCTCAGTCGGGCGGTAGCGCTCGCCTTTAATCCCAGCACTGGGGTGGCAGAGCCAGGCGGATCTCTGAGTTCAAGGCCAGCCTGGGCTACAGAGCGAGATCCAGGAAAGGTGCAAAGCTACACAGAGAAACCCTGACTCGAAACAAACAAACAAAAAAACCCAAAGCAAACAAACCAGAGGTGGGTGGTGGTGGTGCACGCCTTTAATCCCAGCACTCAGGAGGCAAAGGCAGGCGGATCTCAGTTGCATAGACCAGTGCATGTTTTTATAATCCCAGCCAGGGTTGGGGATTTAGCTCAGTGGTAGAGCGCTTGCCTACCAAGCACAAGGCCCTGGGTTTGATTCCCAGCTCAAATAAAAAAAAAAAAAAAAAAAAATCCCAGCCAGCCCTGGGGTGGGGGGTGGAGGCAGGAAGATCAGATCAGAAGTTCAAGGTCATCCTTAACTACCTAACAACTTTAGGTGTTGGTTTTTAACAGTCTCGCATAGCCCGAGCTGCCTTTGCGCTCGATCCTCCTGCCTCAGCCTGAGTGCTGAGATTTCAGGCACACACCATTAGCTCAGCCTCATTTTTCTCTTTTCTTATTCTCTCTCTCCTCTTCTCTCGCTCACGTTCTCCCCCTCCCCTCTCTTCCTTCATTATTTTCCCTTTCTCTTTTGTTTGCTTTTTGAGACAAAGTCTCATATTGTTAATCCAGGCTGGCCTGGAACTCACTTTAGAGCCCAAGCTGGCCCCAGACTGGAAGCAATCCTCCTGCCTCCACTTCCCAAAGGGTGGAATTACAGGTGTGAGCCACCTGGCCTTGTTTTTTTCTTTTCTAAACTAAACTTTAAATGCTTATACATTGGAATGCAAATGTGTGTGTGTGTGTGTGTGTGTGTGTGTGTGTGTGTGTGTGTGTGTGTGTGTATTTGGAACCCTTTACCTATTTTATTTTAGTAGGAAAAATTTGCAAGACATAGGGGCAGAGGAAATCGCTTAGTGGGGTAAAGTATTTGCTATGCACACATCAGGGCCCGAGGACCGATCCCTAGCATTACGTAGTAAGCTGAGCATGACAGTGTCTGCCTGCAACCCCAGTTCTGGAGAGAAGGACATGAGTGGACCATGCGGGGGCTCACTGGCCAGCCTTCTACAGGAAATCGAAAGCTCCAGATTCAGAGAGAGATGCTGTCTCAAAAACTACAGTGGAAGGCAGGTGTGGTCGTGCGCAGAGTCCTAGCACCTGGGAGGCAGAGGAAGGTAGATAGGAGTTTGAAGCCATCTTGGTCTGGTCTACATAAAGAGTTCCAGGCCAGTCAGTGATATAGTGAGCTTCTGTCTTTTAAAAAAAAGCAGAGTAATAGAGGAAACTACCCAAAGTTGGTCTTTGGCCTCCACACAGGTACCTGCACACGTGCACGGGCACACTTGCTCCCTCGTGCATGCACACAAGCACACACAACAGCAGCAGCAGCAATTGTATTACAGATGGGAGAGTGCTGGGTATGAAAATGTTAAAGTTATGAAACCTGTTATTTAGTGCTAGCTTAAATCAATGATTTTTACTTATATTCGCATTTATATTTAGTTATATCTGATTTTATGCAGATAGCCCATGCTCGGTGAGACCCTGGTTTTCATTTCTTTTTCTTTTTCTTTTTTTTTTTTTTTAAGATTTGTGTTAGCCGGACTTAGTGGCATACACTTTTATTCCCAGCACTCCGGAAGCAGAGGCAGGGGGATCTCTATGAGTTCAAGGCCAGTCTGGTCTACATAATGAGTTCCAGAACAGCTAGAACTACATAGTGAGATGCTGTCTTGAACAAAACAAACAAAACAAATTGTGGGGGTTGAGGATTTAGCTCAGTGGTAGAGCGCTTGCCTAGCAAGCACAAGGCCCTGGGTTCGGTCCTCAGCTCTGGAAAAAATAAAAATAAAATAAAATAAAAAAATGTGTAATTATCATCTGGGGAGAGGGTGCGTATATGCATATGAATGCAGTGCCCACAGTGGCCAAAAGAGGGCAGTGGATCCCCTGGAGTTACTGGTGGCTGTAAACTACTCTAAGTGGATGCTGGGAACCAAACTGGAATCCCGTGCAAAAGTAGTGTGCACTCCTTAAAAAAAAAGGAGGAGGAGGAGGGAGGAGGAAGAGGAGAAGGGAAGGAAGGAAGGAAGGAAGGAAGGAAGGAAGGAAGGAAGGAAGGAAGGAAGGAAGGAAGAAGAGAAGGAAGGAAGAAGAGAAGGAAGGAAGGAAGGATGAAAGACTTTTCAAAAAAATTTTAATTTTATGTGTATGAGCATTTGTCTCTATATATATTTGTCTTTATATATGCATGTGTACCACATACCTGCCTGGTATCTGAGAAAGTCACAAGAAGACATCAAATCCCCTGGAACTGAAGTTATGGATAAATGGTTGTGAGGCACCACGTGTGGGTGCTGGGAATCAAACCCAGGTCCTCTAGAAGATCAGGCAGTGCTCTTAACATCCCTGGTGTTACTTGTATTTCTTGTGTGTGTGTGTTACATGTATGCATGCATGCCTACTTAATCTGACAAAATTTTATCACTTATCCAGAACTGTGTATCTAATAACCGAAATCAACAGCATCACAGGAATTACTAACGTTATCCTTTTATTGTGAAAGCAATCTCAAATCAATGAGTCTCTTCCTGTCACTGTCTCCTCCCTCACCACCCCCAGCAGGGATTAAATCTGAGGCCTCACATGTGCAACCCCTCCCCACCTGCACCACTAACCCACTATGATGTCATGAATTTCTGTATTTTGTTTGTTTGGTTTTGGTTTTTCAAGACAGAGTTTCTCTGGGTAGCCCTGGTTGTCCTGGAACTCACTTTGTAGACCTGGCTAGACTCAAACTCACAGATCCACCTGCCTCTGCCTCCTGTGTGCTGGGATTACAGGTGTGCTCCGCCAACACATGGCTATATTTTATTTTAATAATGGTAAACTAGGAGCTCTACTCACTTGGGTAGAATGCTTGTGTAACAAACACCAAGCCCTGGGGTCCATCCCCAGGACCTCATAAACTGGGTGTGGGGGTACCCACCCATCATCCCAGGACTTGGGTGCAGGTGACACCAAGGGTCAGGAATTCAAGGCTATCATAAACGACATGGTGACTTTGGGACCAGCCTGCAGGAGACCATGTCTCCAAAAAAAAAAAAAAAAAAAAAAAAAAAAAAAAAAAAAAAAAAAAAAACTCATATAAAAACAAATATAAAATGATTGTGTCACCCTACTTAAATATCTTCAGGGCTCTTGTTCTCAGGGCCAAATTCAAATTCTACAACTTGGCCACCTATCCTGCCATAAACAAGTAGGTCCCTGGCTCAAGAACCACGGACAGCATCCTCTCCCATGACATAGGCAAGTCTCCCCCTACTCCCACACCTCTATCCTGCCTCTCCCTACACCCTCACCAACACACACTTGCTGTTCTCTCTTCCTGGAACAGCAATCTGACCCCACCCCCAGCCCCCTACCTCTGCCAACTTCTTCCACTTCCCCTTAATTTTCACCAAGTCCAGAAACCTCCATCAGGCCTCAGTTTCCCCATCTCTTCATCTATGGAAGCAGTCCTTGATGCCCCATGCCCAGTTCTTCATAGGAACCCCTCCTTTGGTAGCCAAGTCCTCTCTGCCTACAATATCACTCCCCACAGGGTATAAAACCAACATGACCTGTGACCCTGTCTGTGCGCGTGGCCTCCCTGGTCTGGGTAAACCTTGCTCACCATTGTCTTCTGAGTGCGT